>NC_135673.1:42692862-42992862 GCF_964188315.1 Podarcis muralis
TAACACCCATCTTTAAATGTTTTGCTCCTTGTAAAATATCTTTGCTTCTGGACTTAGACTTTATATATAGGAAGTCTTGGCCCAAAGCTGATAAGGAACAGAAAACAGAGGTCTCTAGTTAATTTACATTTCTTTTGACTGAGGGACTGTTGACCAAAAACCAAATGCTTAAAATGGGGGGAAACAAACCCCTCTCTAGCAACTTCAGTCTGGAGGTACATGCTGTAGAATATGTAGGGGTGTTGCTAGAAAGGTCACAGGTTCAGTCCCCAGCATCTCCAGTTCAAAGGCTCAAAAAGCAAGTGAGGTGCCTCTAAGATACATTTTTTAGGGGCCATAGGATTGCATTCCAAATTCTCTCTCTCTCTCTCTCTCTCTCTCTCTCTCTCTCTCTCTCTCTCTCTCTCTTTCTCTCTTCCATGCAAAGAAGCTGAGCCAGTCTTGATGTGGACTTTTACTAGCCTTTACATCTCAATTTCCACTGCTGATTTGTCTAACATATTGGGGATATCGAAAATATTGCCGAGCAAATGAAACTGGGCCAGATTTATGATGCCTCGCTGAGATCTACTTATGTGACCCTGATGCTGCATTGTCTTAAGCTCTGCATCATCATCATCTCCACACCTGTACAAATGATTAGTGTTTGACACAGAATATAAATTTTCTGGGACAGATTCCATCCCCCTCAACGTCTAATTATTGCACAGCTGGGAACACGCAGCATATGTAAAACAAGGGAGATGCGGCCAAAGGGCAATTTTCCTGTGTCAGGGAATCCTCTGGCAGCACAAAAATTGCCAAGCTAGACAGATCAGTTTCTACTCCAGTCCTTGCCTCACCCAGCCCACAAGAAAAGATTACTGAAATAAATCCATAGAGACTAAGATGTTAGGAAAAATTGCCTCTTATGACAAGGGGTTGTACTCAGCTGAGTCCTACTCAGAATAAACCCACTGAAATTAATGGGCCTATGTTAGCCATGCTTATTAATTTCAGTGGGTTTGTTCTGAGTAGGACTAGTGATGGATATAACCCTAGTTTCCCCTCCAAGAACATCTACATGTTGGATAGGGAATTGGTGGACCTGGTGCCCCCACATTGTTGGACTACAATTTTCACCATACCTGATAACTACTGGCCATGCTCAATGAAGCTGATAGGAGTTGGAGTCCAACAACATCCAGGGGGCTACAGACTCTCCATGCCTGACCTACATATGTCATTGATGGGTCATGCTTTCCATTAATTCTGTCTCCTTTCTGCACAAACAATAAAACATATTTTCCAAGACAGCCAGACAGCACAGGGAAGGAGAATATGTGACCTTCCACATCTTGCTGGACTACATCTCCCATCATCCCTGAACTTTGGGGCAAGAAATCTAATTGCGTGCCAAGGCCCCGTGCCCCGCAGTACCCTGCTGAATAATAAACACACTGACACGAGTGTTTAGGATTATGGGCTAAAACAGGCATAACTTTATTGGCTGCAGATGCGAGCAGTTTGGTTTAGGCATTGGGTGAAGCCAGGCTATATCTTGACTCCTGCCTGTCTGCAGGGAGTCACACTAAGGGTAAACCACCAAAAGAGGGAGCCCTATGACTTACATCAAATAAGAGCACACTGAAGGGTCCCCATTGGGGTCATGGCATGGCCCTAGCCCACGTCCAGGTTTTGGCCAGAATCCACACCCCCGGATCCCTTTAACAGGATACCCTTAACGAGGAGGGGCAGACGGAGGCTACAACTCCCTCTCCATTTACAAAAGGCTTACCCAATGCCTAACCTAACAAAGTTGTGACGATTGCTACTAGGTAGGCGAAAACCAAATGGCAGGTGCCAATTCGCCAAGTGGAAAAATTCCTACCCAGCCCCAACAACAAGGCAGCTGACATCTGTCCATAGCAAGGTTATGTCATAACAAAGCTTTAAAAAGAGGGCATGTGGGTAGGGAGATCTGGCAAGGAGGCAAGAGAGGGAAGCCCCCAGCCGCACCATGGTTTAAATTACCCACAGCCACTCCCCCTGCTGGCAAAGATTGGCCGGGCAGGGGTCACGTGGCCGGGGCAGACACGGAGGGGGCATCGATCCCCAGCTGGGTCACTACAGTGGCCCAGATGCCCAGCCACAATGCTGCCCACCATGAAAGGTTAGAGGTCCTAACAAACACATATTAATTTCAGAACAACACAAAGCCAGCAGCAGAAATTCACTAAACCTTTGCCAAAACAGGGAACTCTAGGGGGATAGGTCAGAACAATGAAATGGTCTCCCATCCATCCATCCATCCATCTGATTTGTAACTTGCCTTTCTGTCACTGAGGTTTCCAAGGCAGCTTATGAATATGTTTGGATAAAAGTTTTTCATAACTGTGGTCCTCGCTAATGACCCACCCATGTGTTGAAAGAACATGTGAGGGGGCTGCAGCATGGACAGGCTAACAATGCCACATGCTGCGGCCGCATCCTCTGCTGTCTGCATGTTTATCTGGAGTAAGAAAAGGCTCTACATAAGTACAGATTATGCATGCAGAGTCACAGTGTCGCCATGCTGCCTCACTTTCCTTTGCTTCCGGACCTTTGCCTCCCAACATGGCAGGAGCTTCCTTAGGGGCTCCTTCAGCTCTTGAGGTGCCCTTTCGTGGGCTTCCCTGATGGCATATGGCAGTGGCAGCAGCAGCAACCCTCCCAAGAGCACCTAAGACTTGCTGCTGCCATTTAAATGTATCAACCTGCCCAGAGTGTCCATCTTGCTCTGGGGCATGGTTGTGATGGGGATTTAATTGCCAGGCATTGCTGTTATGGTGCTTATCAAAGTGCTGTGTAATGACAGCCCAAGACAGGCATTGTCAGTTGACCCTTTCAGGGCCCTGAGTCCTTGGCAGCTGCCCTAGAGTGCCAGGAACTGACACCATTTCTATTCTAGCTCTAAAACTATTTGCCGAAGAGTTCTCCCCAGCACTGGTGCTAAGCCTTAGGTAGAGACAAGGTGAGGAGCCTGGGGCATTGAAGATCCAGGAAACCACCACCCGCTGCCCTGACCATGATGCCCATATAGTCCTTCCAAATGCCATGGGCCAATTGGACATCACAATACAGGGCTCTCATTCTCTCCGACTTGCACCATGCAAGGCAGTAGTGCAAAGACCTTAAGTCTCCCGTCTGTAGCCCTGGCTGCTCCTGGCATATGGGTTGATTTATCTACTCTTCTGTTGGAAAGTGCCCATTCTTACTCATTCTTCAGACAGCAAAAGGGCTAGGTTGCTAAGTTACTGATATTTGACATCACATCCTTCCCAAGGTGTTCCTACATTTGACAGGCTTGCATGATTTACTATGCTGGGTGGCTTGCTGTTCCCAGGCCCAATGACGTCCGTAAAGTCACTTGAAATTCAGATCATCTCCTCTCCTGCCCCCCTACCCGACCTCTTCCCAGCAAAACCTCTGGATTCTACGAGAAAATATTGAAATGGCTTGTGAGCAGCCCTGCTAGACACTATGCCGGTGTGTTTCAAAATGCAATCAGCACCCTCATCTTATGCAGTTTTCCAGCATCTCCTTTTTTTAATATAAGTCAGAAGAGGAAACAATGAATAGGGTGACAAGGAAGGTGGGGATGTTGGGATAAACCTATTAGTGGGCTAATTTTGCTTTGTGAACAAGTCACCTCAGCTATGGCTGGTACATATTAAGTCGATTAGCGCTTTTTCAAATGCTACGAGAAAGGTAATACCGCATATAATTTACTCAGTCAAGGGCATTTTCACCTGCTGATCAATTTACATATTCTCCAATGTCATTAGATTGAATCCAGTCATCAGAAGGAGAGAGGAGAGAATAAATTACAGCCTTTTGTTCATTTAACTCAAGTCATTTTACTCTAATTATCGGCAGGTTTTGTTTTTGCTCAAGACTACAGAGCTTTTAATTAATATCACACCTGTCCAGCTATTTGTTCAAATGTTCAAAAGCTGAATGTGTGTTCCTAACTTAGAGTAGTGCTGTTCTTAGAGTGGGTATCTATTGAGACACTCGGGGAGTTCCCAGACTGCAGCTGTTTTGACATGGGGTCCAATCACCCACCAACAAATTCAGGCTGTGCAATTGTAGCGGATTGGTAGGTCCAGATTGGACTTTTTGCAATAAGGAAAGTGGCAGGGAAATGCCATGGAAAGTGTGAGAGAACACTTGCTCTGGTGCAACATCCTCTAACCTCACCAACAAACAAATCAGAACAAACCAAGAGGAAGTCCACACTCATAATTGCCTTTCACTTCACAGCCTCCTCCACTCTCATTGGAACTGTTTCTCAGTACTGGATGGCAAAGGTGTGAGCACAATATTTAACATGGGATCTCTTGCACTGGATGGAAAGGTCATTTGTGAAACTATGCATGGTGTGGAGAAAGTAGATAGAGAAAAAGTGTCTTCTCCCTTTGTTGTAACACTAGAACTTACAGGCATCCTATGAAGTTAAACGCTGGAAGATCAAGGATAGATAGAAGAAAGTACTCGTTCACACTCCGCATAGTCAAACTATAGAACTTGCTCCCGCAGGAGGCAGGAGGATAAGTCTATTGATGGCTATCAAGCATGATGGCTATGTTCTATTTCCCCTGTCACAAGCAGCATGCCTCTGAATATCAGTTACTAGGAATCACAAGTGGAGAAGAATGCCGTTGCACTCATGCTTAGCTTGCTGGCTCCCCAATGTTCTTGGGTGGCCACTGTGAGAACAAGATGCCAGACAAGATGGGGCATTGGCTTGATCCAGCAGGCTTGTCTTATGTTGTTTAGAGTTTTCTGAAGTGACATAAATACTTTTCTTGACGATGCTCAGCATACATGTGGTGTCTCTAAGTATTGTAGCCTCCACCTGGTGGAGCCATTGTGCAAAATATTTCCCCAGAGGCCTCTATGTGGGGGTAGTAAATGGTTCTTTGGGCTGGCTTAAATTTGTCAAAATGTGTGTCTGGTGTTGGGCTGGACAGATTGCTGTGCACAGTAGAACAGGTGTGGGAAACCTTTGGCTCTCCATAGGTTGCCGAACTACAACTCCCATCAGCCCCAGCAACCATAGCCAATGGCAAGGGATAATATGCCATCAATATTTGGGGGCTGAAAGGTTCAGCAACAACTGGAGGTCTAAAGGTTCCCCATCACTGCCATGAATGTTCCTGCACTAGATTTCAAGGCCCCAAACCGAGACTTTCCAAGTAGGAGAATTAGTGGAATGGAATGGAGAATGTATAGACATCTTCCCTTGCAGTCTCTTATGATGGAGAAGATGGACTTTCCTCTAGGACCATGGTATAGATGTCGTTATTATCCAAAGATACTTTTTGTCCATGCTGATTTTCCAAAATGCACAGTTGGGCAATACCATTCCTAGGACCATGCAAAATGTCACAAAATACTGAGCAAGTTTCAACAACTCAATAACCCTTTAATAGGCAAGCTATTACACAAAACAGAGGCTGGGGACACAAGGGGGAAATTCTGCCTGATGGCCCCCCTCCTCCTCCCAGCTGTGTTTGACCTACATGAGGATACAGAGCAGAATGAGTTTGCTTTTAGTATGTAGGATTTATTATATGTGCACACCACCTTTCTTCCATAGAGTTCAATGGTTGCATCCAATGCTAGTCACCCTAAGAGTAAACCCATTTAAATTAATGAACCTAAGTTAGTCATGCAAAATAATTTGAATTGGTCTACCCTGAGTAGGACTAGCACTAGGTGACTTCAATTTGATGTATTTGTTTATTTTTACTTCCCTTCCAACCCATTAGATTAGTCTGAGGGAGATGGATTGGGCTCAAAATCACCCAGTAACCTTCATGCATGAACAGAGATTTGCACCAGATCTAAGTTCGCAACAGTATCAGCTGCCCCCGCTCCACAGGTTTTCAAGTGATAACAGATGGAAACATTTCAACTTACCCGCAATATGTCATCCACACAATTGGACTCACTGAGAAGGTTGACCTAGAAGAGGAGAAATGAATTATTCTTGTTATTACTATTATTAAATGTATTACCCTCCATTCACCCATAGGTTCCTGGACAGGTTACAACCATTTAAAATTCAGCAGGCAGTCAATGTGAAAGCAAACAAACTTTGAATTGTGCCAATGGAGATGTTGCAACAAGGGAGTTGTATACTCCCTATAACCAGCTCTGGTCAACAATCTGGTTGAAATATTTGAAGTAAAAAATATCCACAAAAACGGATAAAAGAAGAATAGACTTTAGTAATGTAACAAACTTCAATTTCTACTTCCAAGTCAACTTTATAAATTGAAGCAGTGCAAGAGAAGTGTTGCATTATTATAATTGCTTTTGGATGGCAATGGTGGTGAGATTATATTAATTGCCCCTGGTTGAGGCTGTAAAATAGCTGAAGAAGTCCTTCTTTGCTACAATGCATAACTTAAAAAGCTAAAGAAGTCTGGATTTCAACAGGATTTTTACTACCTCCCCTTTAGTTACATTTCTAATTAAACCACTTTGATCTATTGATGCAAAGAGACACTGCTAAATGTATTCACTATTGAGGTCTCTAGCCTTCCCTGAGATTCGAAAAACTCTTAGATCTGTATGTGCTCACACATCACACTTCTTAACTGCTCCCTAAAATGTAAAGGGAGAAGGAGATCCTAAAATAACTCACTTCCATTCAATTTATAAATTGCATTAATTAAATTCTACATTTCCAGCAGTGTGCAGCCCAGGTTCTAATGCAAGATCTAATTAAAGAAAACAGGAAAGTTGGAAACACAAAAAACACGCATACAAACCCCACCGCCACCCCCACATACCGAAATACTGGAATTGTAACACAGAATTGTAACTGTTTAGCCTCAAATTAATGAGGCACTCTGCTAAGCAAGAATGTCCATAAATCCCTAATGAGGATTTTAAACACATTAAAACTTCCTAATACAAAGTGTTTGCCTTTGTTTTTATCCAATAACAAATAAGCCAATAATTTTATGCCTCTAAATGACACTATTAACTGTCATGGCATGTTTTATTTGACAATAGCTCTATTCAAATACAGTAAAAACCAATTAATTTGCTTGCTGTGAAATGCTTCTTGATAGCTTTTATGGTTGCTGTTCCCCCTGCCCTGTTCTCAAGGAAATGTAAATAGGAGGTCAGTAGAGTGCCTGGTTTCACTTTAAAACACAGGGCAATAAGCTATAGATTTTCTATTCAGTTTGCATTTCAAATGAATGGTAAGATAACATCCAATTTTTGGAGGGTCACCCAACATACAATGTCACCCTGATAAGCAAAGAGTTTCAGAGTAATCATTTTACGACCTGTGAAATAGCCAAATATTTGAGATGTGATCGTTGCAAAATTACCACTTGGCTCTCTCTTTAAACAACAGCCAGCAATTGAGTGCTTAGCCTCTATTCGTTTCCTACCACTTCCCACGCTCTGAAAATGCAGAAGCATAAAATCTGTCATTGCAATATTAGTGTATGACAAAGGTGGTCAACCTTTTTGGTCTGGCAGGCCAGATCTTTATCTCTCACCCCCACACTATGGGCTAGCTTTTGACAGCTGGGTGGGGCCACCCACCTGCCAATCATCTGGTGTTATGGTGATGTTAGGCAACTGGTAGG
Organism: Podarcis muralis; assembly: GCF_964188315.1. NCBI lineage: Eukaryota > Metazoa > Chordata > Lepidosauria > Squamata > Lacertidae > Podarcis > Podarcis muralis. The sequence goes on from NC_135673.1 coordinate 42,700,503, forward strand.
TGGGTTGGTCTCCCCCACCTGTTAAATTGGACTGACAAAGCAGCACCCAGCAGGGCTGAAATCTACCCCCCAGCCACCAGCTGATGTCACCCCAAAACAGCTAGGCTGGGAAGCAGCTTGCAACTATGAAGGGCACTCACAACTCTCTCCATCTTCCATCCAATCAAGTACTGGACATATCAAGGTTCAAGGATATATTCTGGGCAAAGCACTCTGGAAGGGCACAGAGCAGGGATGGTGAGAAGTATGGATTTGGAGAGTCTTGAGGGTCAGATATAGAGAGCCCCGGAGGACCTCATTTTGTGAACTGACTTGGAGTGGCTTTCCAGGGTTTCAGGAAATAGTCTATACTAATCCTGTCTTGAGAAACCATGGTTTGAAACTAGGACCTTCTGCATTAAAAGGTAAATATTCTACAAATGAGTATGTCTAACGCCCTCTGTGTCAGATCTCCTTTTTCCCTTTTGTAGATGCAAGGCAAAATTTGGAAGAAGAAACAGAGCTATGGTTTCTACTCGCTATGAAAGGCAGTCGCCTCATTGTAATAGCAGTGCTATTTATTCTTTATTTTAATGAGGATTTTACATATGGAAAATATAATCAGCATTGGGCACTTTGTGGCAGATTATTGCTACATGTCTTCTTACATTGCTTTGGGTGATTTTATAGTGGCAAAGCTCTCTGTGAGTGAAATAAGAGGGCTTTCACCTGATTATAGAAATGTTGATCTGAGTTTTAGTTGGCTAATCAATTAAATTTGCAGCAATTTGGGTATGAGTGAAAATAATGGCTGTGAAACAAAAAGGATTCTTTCATGCTTTTGAAAAGAATAATTCTATCCTGCTGGGGAGCTAAAGAGGAACACCTCTTTTAAGATGGTGCTTGCCACCTGCAGTTTATTGTTTATATTGATTAGACACAATGATTTTGTGTCTTTGTATTTTAAAATCTGGTGCCCACTTAATCTAGGCACATTTCTAGTCAATCAAATGAGTTTTTAATTAATCTCACTAAGGTAATCAATTAAATCAGGAGTGGTGAACCCCTAGCGGTTCCCTTTGACCACTTATTTTGCCAGTGCTGAGTGTAATTGCCTTCAAACTAGACACAGTGCTGGGCTTGGCAGAGAGGTTTAAAACTCTCTGCTCAGCCCACTGCTGCAATGGAAATTTGAATCATGAAATAACCCCCTCTTCACTTATCAGATGATCTATCTCATGACCATGGAGTGGGCAATTTGAATCTCCATCAGACTGCTGGAGTGAGAAGAGAGGCTTCAACCTCTTTGCCTAGCCTAGTACTGCAGACTAGTACCTCACACTGATCAACTGATGAGCAGGAAGTGGGTAGTAGCAGCCTCCTCAGTTGATCTGTATGGGGGTTATTCTCTCTCTTTCTCTTCTTGTCCTGTAGATGTGTGCCCTGTGGTGTGGGCATGTAAGAGTGTGTTTGTACCATGGTGTGGTCACACCCACCACAAGACTGCTGTTAAAGGTGTGGCTGCTGGAGGATCACAGCCAAGGGAAAATGAGAACCTCTGGTCAAAAAACCAAACAAATATTCACCACCCTGAATTAAATGATACCACCCATCCATTACATCAAGTAATCTGAAGCAGCCACTTTGTGATACAGATAGGGATGTTGGAGAACTGCATGAAAAACATAAACGGGCAGAAATTGCAAATATCTACTTAGTTGTCTCATGTCCTGAATTGAAATCAATCCAGCATTTATGATTGGTGCTCGCTGCTGCTGCTGTTGTTATTGCTTTCAGTCCACAAACGATAAGTACCTTAGATTACTCTCCTCTCCTATATGCATTGTGTTTCCTTTGCATTTGGAATGAATAGGTGGAATGATGGCAATGGACGTGGAACATAACTAACTACATAAATTACATAAGTTACGCAATTTTGCCAGTGGGTTGAATAATGTACTTTTTGGTGGAAGATGAACCGCAGTGGAACAGAAACAATGCTGTGTGAATATAGGAGAAGAAGGCTATCGATGGCTACTAGTCAAGGTGTCTATATATTTCCTCCTGCAGCAGAGGCAGTATGTGGGAGATTATGAGCAATAGAGTCTGATTGCATTCAGGGCCTGCTTGTGAGCTTCCCATAGGCAACTGGTTGCTTTTGTGGGAACATAATGCTGAACTAGCTCAACTTTTGCTTTGCTCCAGCATGGCTCTTCTTGCTTTCTTATATTATTGGGGGTGGGCTCATTTTTCCTTTTCTAAATCTGTGTGACATTTGGAAGCAAGCGCCAATTTGCATTAGGGTAGGGATGAATCATATTTGTTTTACTTGTGGAATGTCAATGTTTGCCAATGCAAACATTTTTAAAAAAGGAAACTAAGGAATTCACTGAATCTCTTTGCCTGTGTGCCTAATTGCTGCTGGGCCAGTCAAAGAAGATCAGCGGTCCCTTCCAAAATCCACTGAGGACAGAGTGCCAAGTAGTTCTTTTTTGGCACAGATGAGGTGAGTTCACCAGACACACGACTGTGACAAATCTAAGATTGTAAAAAAGCTCTTTGCAACTCTATTGGAAAGCCTTACAGCTATTGGGCTGTCCAGAGACAGATTGGTTTTTAAGTGGAAATCCCCATTTATATCAAAAGAGGTCTTAGCTGGCAACATTCCTCCCCCTCTCTCTTTTGCTGGAAAACTTTGAAAAATAGACTGCAAAATGCAAACCAATTCCTATGCAGATGTCTCTGAGCAGTTGAAGGCTGCTTTAAATCTGTGTTAAAGGGGATTAAATTAGATAACCAATCTGACAGAAAAATGCAAAGGTATGGGACCCTGGGCAGTTGCCCAGTTTACCTCCTGGCATGGGGGGGGGGGTTGCAAACGTGCTACCCTCACTGCCAGTAATGTGGGTTCTTCGGAAACATTTGTATTGAGATAGTTGTTTCCTCAAGAAGTGGTAATTTGCAAATGAGACTCAGTTGCACTGGAAAACTTTCAGTTTGCACTGAAAGTTTTCAGATGCCCTAGGGAGTGGCCTAATTTTAGAATGTTTATTTTACTTCTATTTTAGTAAACAAAACTAAACACTTTGAAACTACCAAGCTTGCCTTATATTGTATTTGGCATCCATTATATTGTATTTGGCATCCATTCTTTGTTACTAATGAACTTATGAAATGGAAAATATTCCATGGGAAATTAAAGCATTGGAATAAATGCCCCCCACCCCTGCTTCATTGTTCACTGCAGGCGAAGAAAACTGCCTCTCAGCTGTGTAAACTGGTCCTTCAAATACCCTTAGAATCAGGGTTCTTGTTTGCTAGAAACAGCTCTCTTGGAGGCAAGAACCAAGGAGACTGCATATGCAACCATAATGTCATTTCAGTTGTAGACATTCCAAACATTTAGATCTACATCACTGCCAGGATCACAACCGTTATATTGAAGAGGGGGATGCAACCAGGCATATCTGAAAGCTCATCTTATATGTTCCTCATCCCCCTTAAACTCTCTTTAATCAATGCACAAATGTAAATAAGACCAGGGGGGAAAATAGGGGTTTCATTTGATCCCTAGCATCTCTTGAAAAGTAAAAAATAAGAATCTCAGTGTTCTTAGAAGAGATTCCAGTTGATGTCTCAACTAATATATCGGGGGGGGGGGGTTCTTTCACTCTTCTTTTTTACATCTATCACCTAATCCAGATCCCCCTCCCCTTTTTAAAGATTGGGCTAACACCTGACATTGCTTCACTTGTGACCTTTTTCATCTGTCAAAACAGACAGGTTTTTATCCTGCCAGAGTCAACCCATAGCCTCAAAAGGTGCCGTGCCAAAGCGTTAATCCATTCTGCTAGACAGTCATTGAAATTATAATTCAAAGTTCAACTTCCTTTAGCATTTCCTGTTGAAATATTTTTGGCATCTCAGGGCAGAAAGTTGAAATCTGGTTCCTTGCAGAGACTGCATCTCGTGCCTCTCTATAAATGTTGGCCGTGAAAATTCCTTATTGTTAGAGAGATCAGCAGATGCTGGCTCCCATTAATTTTCTTTCCCCAACTGCTGCTCACTTTGAGAAGCCTTTCTTTTACCTTAGGATGCTGACCTGCTGCTGCACCCCATCAAGAACAGACAAGAAGAAGACACTGATATATTAGGCAGCTGGGAATTCCCAATAGCAGCCTTGGCAGACTTTCCTATTTCCATTCATTTTGACTGATACCGTAAACAAAATAAAGCAAAGTTTGTAGGGAAACCACAGAACTGGAAGCTGTTTGAGTTCCAGATGTAAATAGGCCAAAGCATTCTTTGCTAAACTTGCAAAGAGCCTCACAAAACATTTTAAGGTGCCAGTCTGTGTGCTCATGCAGATCAGTGCTTGTTTATTGTAGGTTCGGATGTAAGAAGGCTTTGTATTCCATCCCATCATTTGTTTGCCACATACAGCAATGCTTCCATTCCACTGCAGTTCACCTTCTGCCCAAAATGGCACCATTTGTCTCTCTGTCCACTGAGACAAAATTATGTGACTTATGAAATTAATTATGTAAATTGCATTCATTACATTACTATTGTTTTATTGCACCCCACTCATTTCAATACTGACTGTTTTCACTGGGTTGATTTCTGTTATGAACATGGGACAAATAAGCAAACACCATCAATTTCTGCCCCAATTTTCTCTTTTAATCAGACTTCTCTGATATCCTCAACTGTAGGCTACAAAAGATTAGTTAGCCCTTTTGGGGGAGGGGGTAGAGCCTCTCTGTGCATGGCAAGGCTGGGTTGTGGGAAAGGGAACATAGGAAGTTGGTTTTATGCCAACTCCGCCTGCCTAGCTTGGTATGGGCTACACTGGCTGGGTTTCACACAGTGGACATGTTGGAATTTGAACCCGGGACCTTCTGCATGCAAAGCTGGCAGTCAGCCACTGAGACCTTCCCATATCTGAAGTGGGACAAGAGACAGGAACCATGAGACAATGGTCAGAACTGATGGGTAAGGCAAGAGCAATGGCAAACCAGGAAGCAGGATCAATGACCATGTGAGGATACAGGAAGTCACCATAGCACATGAAGATCCTGCTGTTCAAGAAAGGCTCAGCTGGAAAAGGAAGTTCTTATATACACATCCCTGCCCAGGAAAAATACCAATGCCCAGCCTGGATTGGAGAAGCCAAACTAGACCTGGAAGGTTATACCTGGCTGGGCTCACCACATGGGGCAGCATTCAAGAGTTGGAAATTACCTAGTCACCTAGGTAAACAGGTAGCCAACTGGTTGAGTAGCTGTTCTCAACATGCTGCTACACCATCAAAAGTTGTTAAAAAATCTACAGGCTTGGTTGGGCGTGTGTTCTTTTCACTAATGTTCTTTTCACAAATGTATGCAGTTACTCACACTTTACCTTAGCAGATGTGTTGTCATACACATTGCTTGGCTAGATTGCAAAATGTGGGGGAGTGTGAATACTGGAAGGATGGCTGTGGTTTGGTATGCTCAGTGTTTGAGAATGTGTGAGTGATCTGGATTCGGCTTTAAATAAGAAATGGAGCCATTTTCTCCCCCATCCCTAGAATAATAATAGTAATTTATTTGTACCCCGCCCTCCCCAGCCGGAAGATGATGTTAGGGGCAGCTACCCACACCCTGTAACTCTCCAGCCTAATTCTCTTCATCAGCACTAAGCAGCATTGCCATTTAGTCAGGGAAGATGGAAGTTTGTTTTCCAAAACATCTGGAGGGCACTAGGTTGGGGACAGAGTGAATAGAGTGTTTGAAGCTCTTTTTGTTTTTTACCTTTCTATGGCAGAAAGGCTTGATTTTTCTCTTTCTTTGAAAGTCTAAACTGTGAAGCTTGGATGCTTTGTCTCCAGGGTAAATAAATTAATCTTTGGGTATTATTGGTAAACTTCTTAAAATGAAATCAACAGAAGGCTGATAAGAATGAAACATATTTCTTATATTACAAAGAATATGAAAAGGTAGAAGAGAATGAGCTAATCTTTAATAGGCTGAAAGCGGGAAAATATTTGTCATGTTCTGAACACCTGACAAGGAGAAATGGTGGCATAAATTATTCCTTCACAACTGATGAGGCTCCAAGACTTAATTCCATGCATCATGGCAAGATAACACACAGTCTTGTGCAGCTGACTCCCATAAATGCTTGAGGAGACAAGATATCTTCTAACATTCATTTGGCGATTAAAAAAAAAGTTTGCAAACATTCTGCACAAAATCATTCAAAGCGCTCTCTCTCTCTCTCTCTCTCTCTCTCACACACACACACACACACACACACAGAGAGAGAGAGGGGGGGGGGGACCAGAGTCGTTTGGTAATGAATCTGCCTCCCCAAGGAACTTTGGAACTGCAGCTCTGTGGCGAGGAGTAAGGGTCTCCTAACAACTCTCTACACCTGTAACAAATTACAGTTGCCAAGTTTCTTTGCACAAGTCATGGTTGTTTAAAATAATATCACAGTGCTTTAAATGTACGGTGTGGATTTGGCCACACAGACACACACAATTAAAAACACACCCACTAATTGCAACTGGTGCAATATTTAGAAGGGAACTTTGAAATCATGAGGTCTAACCCCTCGCGGGTGGCGCTGTGGGTTAAAGCCTCAGCACCTAGGACTTGCCGATCAAAAGGTTGGCGGTTCGAATCCCCGCGGTGGGGTGCGCTCCCGTTGCTCGGTCCCAGCGCCTGCCAACCTAGCAGTTTGAAAGCACCTTCAGGTGCAAGTAGATAAATAGGGACCGCTTACTGGCGGGAAGGTAAACGGCGTTTCCGTGTGCGGCTCTGGCTCGCCAGAGCAGCGATGTCACGCTGGCCACGTGACCCGGAAGTGTCTGCGGACAGCGCTGGCTCCTGGCCTATAGAGTGAGATGAGCGCACAACCCTAGAGTCTGGCAAGACTGGCCCGTACGGGCAGGGGTACCTTTACCTTTACCTTAACCCCTTGCTCAATCTAGGAAAACTACAGATGGCTGTCCAACCTCGTCTTACCACCATCAAAGGAAGCCCATTCCACTGTAAGAATCCTTTAAATTTTAGAACTCTTCTCCTTAATGTTTAGCCAAAATCTGCTTCCTTGCAGTTTCCACCTATTAGTAACACCTATCGTAGTAACAATGATGGTAACAACAACTATAATTATAGTAACAAGGAGAAGCTAAATCCAATATTTTATGAACAGAATAAGGCGGCAGACCTCCTTTGAAAGGTGGTTCTGGAGAGTTGGCACGAGCACCCAAAAACAGGTCTCCTTTCACCTATCTCCATAAAAGAGTAATCCAAAACTTTGATTGCCAGCAACTGCAGATGGGGAACTCAGCAATGAAGTTGAGAATGTGGAGCTTGTGGTCAGCCCCAATCAGCTGATTGGTGGTAGCATCAAATGGGTCACCCTGATGTCATAGGGGTGTCAGATGACGGACAGGTGGTCATGTCACACAGTATTACTTTATTCACAGCCACACTTCCCACACCAGCATTTGTGAGTCAGTCCTCACATGGGCTACCCTTCCATCCCTTATCAAAGTGACATGGAGCCACACCATGACAAGCCCTATTTGGCAACTACTATGTGATAAGCCACTGGAAAGCTATCAGGGTGCTTCTCTTTGCTCCGATCAGATGATCAAACAGTGGGCCAGTCAATGGAAAGTTAAATTTGCATCCTTGCTGGACATCCTGGCAGAAAAACCAATCCAGTGCAGATGAGTTTGTGGTCTGATAAGTCACTCTTAATGCTTGTCAAATCAGTCTATTGTCACAGTACTTCTTTGTCAAAGTACTTCTATTAAAAAGTGGGCTTACACCAAAGTTTAACCCACCAAAAATGTTCAAAGCAAACAAGGGGGTGTTGTTGTTGTTTGGTCATTTAGTTGTGTCCGACTCTTCGTGACCCCATGGACCTTCCAGTGAGCACTCAGGGCTGATTTCTTTCAGAATGGATAGGTTTCATCTTCTTGCAGTCCATGGGACTCTCAAGAGTCTCCTCCAGCACCATAATTCAAAAGCATCAATTCTTCGGCGATCAGCCTTCTTTATGGTCCAGCTCTCACTTCCATACATCACTACTGAGAAAACCAAAGCTTTAACTATACGGACCTTTGTTGGCAAGGTGATGTCTCTGCTTTTTAAGATGCTGTCTAGGTTTGTCATTGGTTTTTATTCCCCCTCATTTAGCTTCATCTGTTCACAGTCTGTTCTCAGCTGCTCGCCAACCAGCATCTACTGGTTTGACACATTCCTTTTTATTATTATTTTTTAGGGTTGCTTCCTAATGTAATCCCAGTTTTAGGATGCAACAACGTGAAGGGACCATCTCATTACAAAGCCAATCGGATTGGGCAATGTGAGGCTATCATGAAGCCACACTAGAATGAGGGCAGGAAACAATGCCATCAATCTAAATAGGCATTCTGACAATGCCACATTGTCAGTTTGATTTGTTTAGGTAATGATGCCACAAAGCAAAGAGAAGCCAGTGCTTCTTTCCTTCACACTGGGGGGGGGGAATCAGTGTTTTCACCCCCTTGTGCCCCCCTCAGTAATAAGTAATAAGAAAAGAGGGGAAATGTTCCAAGTGGGAGTGAATATGCATGGGGCAAACTCTTTGTTTTACAGTGTCTCTGTTACAGCCAAACTCTAATTTTCCATGTGCATAATACTTTCACATTTTTCCTAACCAGGTAGATCAGCGTCAGATTTAGGGCAGTGCAGGCGGTTCCCCCACAAAGGGCGCTGAGCCAAGGGGGCACAAAATTGAAATCCATAATTGAGAAGATCCCTTTGGGGGAACCAAATTTTGGTCTTACCAGAGTCCACCCCTGGGTTAACGCATACCAATCAGGAGGAAACCCACCAGAATGTAGAATATATGAAGAGGAATCTGTTACTCCCAATATAAATAATTGACCCTTCAATGTCTGGATTGATTCCCATGCTCACTTCAATGTGGCCAACAAATTATGTCAGCAAACGACATTCCTCATGAAAAGAGTGCGGGTAAACAGAATAATGCTGCTGATGCAAACTAGTAGTTTTCTTCCCATCTGTTTTCCTAAGTAATAGCTGAATTGTTTAATCCTGGAGGAAAGCACCCATTTTAACCAGCACATTGCAAGCAATAGCCTCTGGTACCGAATATACTGCAGGAAGCCACGGCAAACAGCTTAGGAGGAGATGAAACAAAGAGAGGGTCTAATTGCCATGCAAAGCACAGCATCTCTCAGATGTGATGAGAAACGTGACTGGTCCCGGGGAAATTTCAAAATATGACCACCCAAGCATAACAGAGGAGAATGGGTGAAAACCAAGCAAATGGCAACAAGGAAGGAGGGCAAGTACTGTTCTAGCTTAGTTCCTTTGATATAAATACCTAGACAGAGTGACTGCTCTCTGTTCAAAAATATATACTTCTGTGCTAATATAGCTGATACTTGTGTCTCTCTGTGTTTAATCTAAAGAGACTGGTGGTGGATGAAATCTTAACACATCTGGGAATGTAACTGGGTTCAGTCATTCAATATTACTTTTGCGCTAATACATAATACTATGTCATCAAGCATACAGGGCACACACTAAGCTTTGATTTTCATTTTCTCCCACATAAAATGTGAACCAAAATTGCGGCATATAGAGGATTTCTAGGGTGGGAAGGAGGATGATTCGGGAATAAACCTTTGCACTCTGGTATATATCAGTGGAACTTCTTAAGCAACCCAATTGACAGCAGAGACCTGCAAATGTTTACTCAGAAGTAAGTCCAATTGATTCCAGAGTGCCTTAGTAATGGTGCATAGGGCTGCAGTGTAAAAAAACAAATGGAGGCCAGCAGGAGGTCTATCTATAGAATTATGGATATGACTCTGCATCCAGATGCAAAATAGTCAATGGACGGTATCCAAGTGTGTCATTGCAGAACAACTTCTGCTCATGCAATGGAACTTCTTCTCCCTCTCCTCTCATGTGCTGTCCTACAGATCTGCTCTAGGGGGGCATCTAACTCTCTTGGAGCAAATGCAGGGAAGTTCCACTTGACAATGGCTTCATTGGTTGCTACAACACAGTGAAATTGTTATCTGCATTGCAGCTTGACATGGGGAAGGATTTCCCATCTACCTTGCAATGCAGGTGCAAATTTGATTCCACCTGCTGCCTCAGCCTACTTGTTGCATATACAAAACAACAACAACAACAACCACAGCTGTATAAGTCAAGAGTAGTCAACTCGCATTTCATTACTGCAGCTGAAAGACTGACAATAATTATATTAATGCCTCCTATTAGATGTTAAGCCCCTGGGCAGTATGTTGCAGGTTTATCTTTGACTAGTACATCAGCATAATCTATTTTTACAGCAGCCTGCCCCAGGTTCAAAAAATTAGTGGGACGCGGGTGGCGCTGTGGGTAAAAGCCTCAGCGCCTAGGGCTTGCCGATCGAAAGGTCGGCGGTTCGAATCCCCGTGGCGGGGTGCGCTCCCGTTGCTTGGTCCCAGCGCCTGCCAACCTAGCAGTTCGAAAGCACCCCCGGGTGCAAGTAGATAAATAGGGACCGCTTACTAGCGGGAAGGTAAACGGCGTTTCCGTGTGCGACTCTGGCTCGCCAGAGCAGCGATGTCACGCTGGCCATGTGACCCGGAAGTGTCTGCGGACAGCGCTGGCTCCCGGCCTATAGAGTGAGATGAGCGCACAACCCTAGAGTCTGTCAAGACTGGCCCGTACGGGCAGGGGTACCTTTACCTTTAGTACTTACTATTTGGGGGCTCTCAGGATTATCACTGTTAGATTCAAGGCTGTTTTCCTGGATTAACAACCATGCCTCCAATTTGTTCATGTACGGTATACTGAGTTTATCTAATTGCTGGAGTCCTAACTTTTACCTGCTTGATGCTGTTGGATACCAGACAGAAAAAAACCGGGATGATCAGATATCAACAGTAATGCGCCTCACTTTCCTTGCAACTGCTGAGCATTGAAAAATGAGGTGAGAACGGAATCTCTAAGTATACAGGGGCTTTCCCTTCCTCTATTTTCACTGGCTTCATTTTACAGTTTGCACTTTTGAGTCTATAGCTCCTAGGAAGGTAAAGGTAAAGGTAAAGGACCCCTGACAGTTAAGTCCAGTAGTGAACAACTCTGGGGTTGTGGCGCTCATCTCACTGTACTGGCCGAGGGAGCCGGCATTTGTCCGAAGGCAGTTTTTCTAGGTCATGTGGCCAGCATGACAAAGCTGCTTCTGGCAAAACCAGAGCAGCACACGGAAATGCCGTTTACCTTCCCGTCAGAATGGAACCTATTTATCTACTTGCACTTTGAGGTGCTTTCGAGCTGCTAGGTTGGCAGGAGCAGGGACCGAGCAACGGGAGCTCACCCCGTCGCGGGGATTCGAACCACCAACCTTCTGATCGGCAAGACCTAGGCTCTGTGGTTTAACCCACAGGGCCACCCACGTCCCAAACTCCTAGGATTGTAGGAAGGGTCTTATATACACAGTGGGATTCAAACCCTTTACATGGTTTCTCCAGTGAAACAAGTTGCTTAGGCTTCTCCCTTACTTATGTGCCGGAACAGAGGAGAGGGTTTATGTCTCTTTTCCTCCTGGGTTTCCCTTCTGCTACCCTGCAAACTGTCCCATGAATTACAGGCTGAGTCCTTTAAAAAAGGCCCCGTGGACACAGAGTACACATGTTCCCCAGGGCCTCATTTAAAAGACTCACCCTGTACTAAGCCATTTTAAAACCTTCTTGAGAAGTGACGATGTGTAAGTGTGTTCACTGTAGAACTAACATTTCCAGAGTTGGCGATTTACGGGGAGTCCAGTATTACTCAAGTTGTAGAACCAGCCAGTTGACTAACAGTGGGCATCATCAAGTAGTCAATTATCAAACACAGCATGAAGGACGGAATAGGCAGATCAAATTAAGAAAGAGAGAGAGAGATGGAATTATCTGAAAATCTCTGTTGAGCTTATCCAAAAGGATTATTTCCCAATACCTTGACCTCAAAGAAAGTTATTGTTTTTACTGGTTCTGCTAAAAATATGAGCAATTATTGCATATTGTACACAAAAACACTCCAGGGGTTGTATTCAATGCTAGTCCTACTTAGAGTACCCCCACTGAAATTAATGGGTACGACTAGCTTAAGTCTAATAATTTTAGTGGGTCCTTTCTGAATATGACTAAGTTGGATACAATCCCAGGTTTCCTAAAATAAACAGTGGATAAACAGGTAACTTAAAAAATGCATATAGTTACATAAAATACGTATGTATGGATTCTTATAAATTTATGCTGCAGAAAAGTAGTATTTCGTGGGGCTTGACTATACATGTAATTCAATATTTTGGGTATAGCTTTGAATCTGTGTGTGTGTGTATACACGCACAACACACACATGCATATACAATGCACAAGCAGACCAGACATAAAGCAGGTGCTTGAAACAAAAGGCTTGATCAGGTTGAAACAGCCAAATTCTATGCATAAATCCAATTGAAAATGATTCCTCCTCTATCCCTGGTTCTGAGTGCATTGAACAAACTTTATCATTGTTAATCTGCAGCAAAAAACCCAAAACAAACTCAAGTAGAAGCCACTTCTTGAAACCACTTGACCTCCTAGCTTATTCACTTTTATCTCCAGAATGAGTATTACACAACAGTGCCAGTACTGAAGATCTGGCAGACTCTACATGAATCTTTTTTCCAGTTTGCTCTCATTTCCACACAGCTTAGCAAAAGAATTTATTTACAACCCTCCCAAACCGCCAGCTGCCACAAACCGCTAGTAGATTCCAAAGGCCTTCCTCCCTGTCTTCTGCATTCTCTATTGTCAAGAGGCAATCATGCCTCCAGGTGAAGATTTTGGGAGCTTGTAATGCTGCACTCTGCATCCTTTTCAATAGGAAGAGGCCACCCTACCATGCGCTCCCCACCAACTCCCAGTACACATTGTTGTTGCAGTCAAAAGAGTAAGCTGTCATTGCAGGATACTGTTGCTTCTAATTACAGTATTATCGAGGAATTTTCCTCACTGGATTTCTTTTATCACTGGGTAGGGTTTTATTAGAACAACAACAACAATGGATCCAAAGCCTTATGTAGTAGTTTGCAAGGCACATCGTATATTCACAGTGTGCATTAGAAGCTTAGGTGTTATTTTGGATGCCGTTCTAAAGGTTCAAAATTAAACCTTTCTGTATATGGTGGTGAGCATGGAATTCTGGTTAACTGGTCACCTGTAGGAAGGTCTGTAGCTCAGTGGTACAGCATCTGCCATAGCAGTATCTCCTGTCTGAAACCAGACAGCTGCTACCAGTTAATGTAGAGCTAGTCAAAGCAATAGCCTGACTCAATATAAGGCAACTTCCTATGTTCTTGTGACAACTGAAATTTTCCTGAGCCAAACTCATAAAACAAAACAAAACTTAAACTCAGGGGCTTGTGAAATCTCACTTAAAAGAAAAAGTGAGCTTTCAAAAATCCAAATTCATCTCCCAGTTGGATTTAAATTGAGCCTTCAGTTCTCAAGGGGAAAAGAAATCACACCTGAGACAGCCCAAGCTCTTGGAATCACAAGGAATATATTATCCCAGAAGAACTGAAGTTCATCTGATAGGAGCTCTGGGGAACTCACTCGCCCATAGACATCAATTTTTATGGATTTGCAGTCTCTGAATTTCTTTGTGAAGTGGTAGGCCAAGTGAGAAAATGCATACGTAAAGGGTAAAGATGAAAAGGTTTTTGAAGTGCCCAAAATATTTTATTGTTGCCTGATCCATTTCAGAGATGCATTTTTGAGACAATAAGTGCATCTGAATACCAGGAACTGAGGATCACAAGTGGGGAGAATGCTGTTGCTCTCAGATTCTGTTTGTGGGCTCGTCATATGAATCTGGTTGGGCACTGTGAGAATGGGATGCTAGATTAGGTGGGCCATTGGCCTGATACAGCGGGCTATTCTTATATTCTTTTTTAAGAGTGTTCCTTATCGACACCTTGCAAAGGTATAGAGCTGTTTCTTTTTCCTTTCCAAATGCAGCAGTGCAACATTTTTTGCAATATATTTTTGCATGCATAAGCCCAGCAATTGAAGCTTATTTTGATCATGGAAAATGGGATGGTGTCCTTCATTGCACTTGAGGGCAGAAGTCTGGTTATGGGGCTGTAGATCAGACCACATGGCGAACACACAGCTTTGTCCACCAGAAGGTGAGCCAAGCGGCTCAGAGGATCAGCCTGATCTTCCACAACATTGCTCCCTAACTATGAGTGGCACCACTCCATTGTACTAGATTTATGGAATTTGATCCTTTTATTAAGAAGTATGTTTATGTGTTTTCTCTGACTCCCTCAGTGAGTACAGTAAATGAAGAGTACAGCAAGATCTCTGCAAGCAACCAGGCTAATTGCTATACTGCTGGTTGTATATTGTGTGGGGGAGAGCATGGAAACATCACTTGCAAGTCTTTAGTTCTAGATATGGGCCATGCGAAGATAAAGAGGCAAGATGCATTGCTTCCCTAGGCTTGGTGATCTCATCCTTTTTAAGTAGCGCTGAGAATATGCACCCGGCATTACCAGGCTTATCGCTCTCGTTCAATGAGATTAAACTTGTAAATCTCCAGTATCTTTTCACTTTGATTCTGGGCTGCTCCAACACAGTTTACAGGAAAATAAAAAATGGGATCCTTGATCGAAACAAGAGCACCGGGGCACCATAAAACCCTTTCAATCTTCTTCATGTGTAAAAAGCAAGCTCCCGTGAGATGGACCTATTCTTCAAAGACAAATCAGCAGACAAAATAGACAAGGCCAAACAACCAGGGAACTGATCAACCTCACAATGTGTGTACCAGTTTCCGATACTCAAGAACACCAGCGCACATGTAATGTATATATAACGTTTCTTTAGATTTAAAATTGAGATCAATTCAACAAAATCAGAAAGATATTACAAGTATTTCGGACTCAACAACCTCTTTATAGGCAGGAACTATGTCACTCAGATAAATGCTATCAATGTAATGCCGACAAGGCCTCTTTGAGGCATATCCTGTGACTGTGTCCTGTGGGGTCTTCTTTCTAGACAGAAAATGTTCTCTGTGTTAACTTTGTTTTGAGGGAAAATAATCATTGATATTTGCAGATATTCACAATGTTTAAATTATGTTCTTGCAATATGGAGACTAACAAATAAACAACAAAAGTGGCTGCATCAACTGAAGTATAGTGTACTGTTCAAGGGAAAGAACAGTATAGCTCTATTCTGCCTGGGTCAGACCACACCTGGAATACTGTGTCTAGTTCTGGGTGCCACCATTTATGAAGGATATTGACAAGCTCGAATGGGTGCAGAGGAGAGTGACTGAGATGATCAAGGGTTTGGAAACTGAGCTTTATGAGGAATGGTTGAGGGAGATGGGTATGTTTAACCTGGAAAAGAGGAGACTGAGAGGAGATATGATAGCCATCTTCAGATATCTTCAAAGGGCAGTTACACGGAAGATGGAGCAAGCTTGTTTTCTCCTGCTCTGGAGGGTAGGACTCAACCAATGGCTTCAAGAAAAGAGATTCCAACTAAACATCAGGAAGAGCTGTTCAGCAGTGGAACAGGCTGCCATGAGAGGTGGTGGTGGACCTTCCTTGGAGGCTTTTAAGCAGAAGTTGGATAGCCATCTGTAATGTATGAACTAGTTGAGATTCCTTCATTGCAAGGGATTGGACCAGATGACCCTGGGAACCCCTTCCAACACTACAGTTCCATGATTCTATGACCTAGTGATTCCTCATGGTTGCACACCATTAGCTCATTTGTCAATAATCTGAAGACTGAAAGGACAAAAGACCTTTCAACATTTGAATTTATATATATATCCAGTATAGGGAGCCTTTATTCCTACAAATGCTGCTGAAGTATAATTCCCATAAACCCCAGCCATCATGGCCAATGGTCAGGGGTGATGGGAGTTGTAGTTCAGCAACACCGCAAGAGGCAAAGGTTTCACTGTGCTTGGCATATTTTACAACTGTTGATCTTGTTTGCATAGCTATTATTTATTTCTTGCTTTCCTCAAGACAAAGTACAAAATGCATTGAAAACAGCTAAGAAACAGTTGAAAGCAACACTGCAAATAACAGCGGATAAATTGAAAAACAATACTGTACAGTCATACCTCGGGTTACAGACACTTCAGGTTGCGTTTTTCAGGTTACGGATGCGCCGAAACCCGGAAGTACCGGAATGGGTTATTTCTGAGTTTTGGCAGTTGTGCATGTGCAGAAGTGCTAAATTGCGCTTTGCGCATGCACAGAAGTGCCAAATTGCAACCTGTGCATGCGCAGACGTGGCGCTGTGGGTTGCAAATGTGCATCCTGCACGGATCACATTCGCAACCCGAGCGTCTACTGTACTAAGTAGATGCTCTGGGATATATGGACTGCATATATTTATATGTATGTTAAAATTAGGATTGCTGGAGAGCCAATGGTGTAGTGGTTAAGAGTGGTAGACTCGTAATCTGGTGAACCGGGTTCGTGTCTCCGCTCCTCCACATACAGCTGCTGGGGCACACTTCTTTGTAGTCTCTCAGCCCCACTCAGCTCACAGAGTGTTTGTTGTGGGGGAGGAAGGGAAAGGAGAATGTTAGCCGCTTTGAGACTCCTTCGGGTAGTGATAAAGCGGGATATCAAATCCAAACTCTTCTTCTTCTTCTTCTTGTTAATGTGAGCTGATGTTTCTTTCTCTTTCCTTTCTTTTTCTTTCTTTCTTGCCTTGCTGCTTGTTTCATTTTCAACCCCAAACTGAAACTGGAGAGAGTCCAGGATGTGTGTGTGGGGGGGGGGGGCGCAACTCTCTCGAATTGCAAGGTTTAGCCCATAACAAACCTTTTACAATGTTTTCTGTGATTCTGTCCTTGGAGGTTAAATTTTATTTTTTTTGCCAGTATCGGACACTTACATTGCACACCATGCAGACCAAATCAATTACTTTCCAGACCAGCCACTTGAGCCAAACTAATTATAATGGGTCAGAAGTTAAGATGAGAGAGAGAGAGAGAGAGAGAGAGAGAGAGAGAGAGAGAGAGAGAGAGAACATATTTCCCCCACTCTTATCAGCTCTCAGAATGTGATAAACATGAAGTGAAGGCTGGAATAAGGAGCACTCTTAATGATTACACTTTATTTAAGGGTAAAAACATCAATTCTCCACCTTTTGTCTCTGTTTCCAAGATAGATGAGATGAAAGATGAACTTTGCAAGGCTTTCAAAGGAGAGCACTCAGAAGAAATCTTTCCCCCGTGATATTAATATCTGAGAAAACTATTATTTTGGAATGTGATTGCATTTCCTTCTATACCATTTTTTTACCGTTCAGTTGCATGAAAAATTATACCTAACCTGTTGGAATGGAATTCTTGACCCACTCACTGCTACATTAAAGGGTATAATTTAATGCAATCTAACTAAATTAGCATCAATTAGACAGGCTAAATTAAAGGGCATGTCACTAATAAATTTTATGCTAAACATATTCCTGATAATAAGCTTACTAAAAAAAAAAAAGTATAATGAAATAAGACTCTTTTAAACACTGTTGAAGTTCTAAATATGAATGTATAAAAATAATGAAATCTAGTAAGCTAATTCCATAGCTGCCTTTCATGATTGGTTCACAGCAATATTAGAACATGGTGATTAATGTGCTGTTTAAAGTAATGGGCCATATCCTGCAGTTAAGCAAAGATTCAGGCAAATGTCCCAGAGGGAGCCCACAAGCATGAAGATCTCAAGGTGCAGACTTCCTGGAAATGGATTACAGACATGCAGTTTAAAGCAACTTGCATAGCTTTAAAGAGGATTAGACAAACTAATGGAGGACAAGGCTATCAGCAGCTACTAACAGTGATGTCTATGTTATTTGCCAAAGGCATTATGCTGCTGAATACTGGTGGATGGGAATTGCAGATGGGCAGGCTGCTGTAGCACATCCAGCTTACAGACTTTCTACAAACATCTGGTGGGCTACTGTGAGAATAAGATACTGGACTGGATGGACCATTGGCCCCATACAGCAGGGTTGTGTTATATTCTTAGTGGATTCTGGGGATCCTGAGATTCCTTAGAAGCTTATTTTATCTTCAATACTCTGGAATGTACAGAAGAAGTAGCCTTATACAAGATCAGGAAATGGTCATGGCTGCTTGCATGTAATGGCAAGCCAGACTTTCTGGTTTACCATAATTTATTATAAAGAAGCAGTACACTAATGTATTCTGATTTATCAATCCTGCTATAGTTATCCCTGGGTTTATTGGGATAAACAAACAGGGAAGCCTTTACTTCCCATTATTTCTGAAACGGAGATTGTGGTTTCTTCCAAGCTTGTGAACATTGCTGAGCCAATGAACAGAGACTGCTTCAGCACAAGTTCTGGGTCGCAGCTCAAATAAACCAATCACTATTCCCCACTACAGCTTAAGGCCTCCTGTCTCTGATCCTTCCAGCTTGAAAAACAGCCCCATCTGGCAACAAGTGCTCGGGTGAAGGACATTTATTCCAAGCAACCCAAAATCTTCTGTAGTGGAAATATTGGGAAAGTCACTAAAATAGATGACTACATTGAGAAGTTTTAAGGAGCACCATTCTAGACCAAAGAGCACCATCTGAACCCACTCCTTCCTCTGAAAACCGAACTAAACTACAAGTTATGCAATTTTATTTGGGCTGCCAAGAAAGCTACAAAACTCTCCCTTAGTTTGGTTCATTAACCTGTAACTGTACAAAAGCAGGAGTCAATTACGTTGCCACATCAGATGTGTGTAAAGATAATTACCCTGCAAAGAAGATGTAAGGATGTCCATAAAGGCAGTGGAATGTGACCTATTAAATCAAGCCGAAGCCTATTATGGGTCAAAAAACACATTTGCAGGGCCAATAACCTCATGGCTCTGGGCAATCTACCATGAATTCTGCAGGCATCTTTTTCAGATAAACTTGAAATCTCTCCTTTCTGTCCCTGTTTCAAAGCTCTAGCTAACTGATATTCACAAAGCAACTCTTTCTTCTACCAGTGCACAAGCATATTTTCTAGCTTCATCTAGTCTTCTGTGGCACTGATCGAGATGCTTCATTTTTTATATTTTTTATAATTAATTAAATGTCTATACCGCCCTTCATCTGAGGATCATCTGAGGTTTACAATATAAAAACACAAAAATACATACCATTATAAGCAACAAAAACAATACCCTTTGCTTGGCACCTGAAGGTTTGTAATGAGGTTACTAGGCAAGGCTTCCTAGGGAGAGCATTCTGCATGTAGGGAGCCAGGGCAGAAAAGGCCCGTTCTGGTGTTGCTGCCCTCTGGACCTCATGTGGAAGAGGCACACAAGAAGGGATTCAGATGACTAGCATAGGGGCTGGGTCTGTCCATATGGGGAGAGGAGGTCCTTGAGGTATTGTAATCTTGAGTCATTTAAGGCTTTACAGGTCAAAACCAACAGTCTGAAATGGGCCCAGAAACTAACAGCGACCAGTGCAGTCAGGCCAGGATTGGCATTATATGCTCAAACCATCTTGTGCTGGTAAGCAACCTGGCTGCTGAATTCTGCACCAGCTGAAGTTTCTGAACCATCTTCTGAAGCAGCCCCACATTTAGGCCCTATATAGTAGGTCTGGTTCATACTTGGGCACCACTTCCTTCACATTTCCCTTCATAATCTTTAAGGTCAGGCCTGTGACCCAGTTTCTAATCTGAACATATATCTTGGAACCCACTTCTCTATTTCCCCCTGCCCTATATTTGATTAGTGGTACTAATATGCTGCTAATAATATACGATACACCTTAGATCAGGTTGCAGCCCAACAGTGCAGGGATGGGAAGCCTGCAGCCTTCCAGATGTTGTTGGACTCAAGCTCCCATCATCCTCAGTCAAGGTAGACAATGATCTGGAGTGGTGAGAGATGGAGTTCAATAACATATGGAAGGCTACAGGTTCCTATCCCAGCCTTAGTGGGTCCTAACTTCATGGCTGAAGGCTAAGGGGTATCTCCAATGTTCTTTGTCCACCAGGGAAAGGGCCTTTGTGCTGGGAGGAGTTCTAAGGTACCACAAAAGAGGAACTCTGCATAACAGTTGTACTAGCAGAAACTCGTTGCGCAACTGATTGTGCACTAATTAGGCAACAAAGTTACCAGCAACCTGCTTATGCATTCTGCTGCCGCACTAGCAGAACAAGTATACAACTAAGTGACTAAGAAACACTGTGCTACAAGAATACTGTCTCCATATTTATTATTTATTTTGCTCTGCATGATTCTGCCTCCTCCATTTTATTCTTACAATAACCAGGTAGGTAAGGTTCAGAGAGACTATCTTACCCAAGGAACTTTGTTTTGGCTACAGATGAGACTTGAATCTGAGATGCCAGAGTCCTAATTAAGCATTCTAATCCAGGAACCAAACTGACCCTTGGAGCCACACCTGCACCTGCAGATGTCTTTGTTGCCACCCACAAGGTCCCGTGCACCCCCTACTGAAATTATGCTTGAATGGAGCATTTTGTTGTACAGTCGAAATAAATAAAAAGTTTAAAAATATTGTCCAGTAGCACCTTAGAGACCAACTAAGTTTGTTCTGGTATAAGCTTTTGTGTGCATGCACACAACCTGAATCCGGATTACCGTGCGTGCTTCGTACAGTAGTTTCTCTGCTGTGCATACTTGTCCATGGGTCCCACAAACTGGGCGATCCAAGGTTGAAGTAGCACACTGACTCTCACAGAATACATTCAGAAATACCATATCTGAGAGAACCCTTCTCCATGACATCCTAACTTGCTATTGACAGAGTTTTTCTCCCCCTTTCCTTTCTTTAAACACAAGGAAGGATACAATCATGCATATCTTCATCTGCATTCTGAAGTTGCGCATTTCCTGAACCAGGTCATATTTAAGAAGTTATATCTCTGAAACCATAAGCATTCCCCTCTGAATGGAAAACTCACAGCCAACAAAATACCCTGGTTTTCAACAGAACACTACCAGTTTACCCCAGGAGAGGATCTAGTCATGGTATTGGGTTGTGTGTTGTTTTTTTAAGCCTCCCTTCTTGGAGGGCAGGTAGAATTTTATATTTCTCCTTTACAAAACCATGCAATGGCCCATTGGGAGGTTGATGCTAAGCAAAAGATGTGTCAGCTCATTCTAAAATCTATTAACATAAGAGTCTTTAATTTGATTTGCAAAATACTGTAACAAAGTCCCATCTAATGTTGCCTTAAGGGATACAATCAGAGTTGCTGGAGATTAAATTAACCTGATATTTGTCCTAGACTTTAGGTTCCCTTTAAAAAAAAAAAAACCTCTTTGGTGCATTAACCCCAGTGTTCGTTCCAGTGGAATGCACCCGGGATCCAAGCAGGAATAATGTGTTTACCACAAAATATAGCTCCCCCAAAAAACAACTGATTATTAAACTATATCCTTCTTCACTCTGCTTTACTTAAACCACACTCCTTAAATATATAAGACATTGGCAAGGTTAATTTGAAGTCCTGGCTACTGTTAAGAGCCTCATTTTCCGCAGAAAATTGGGTACAGCAGGTAAGGAGAAAATCTAATTGTGTTTGCATTTAAAGGAGAACCTATCTAATCCACACTTTGTGAAACAATAAAGGTAAAGGTACCCCTGCCTGTACGGGCCAGTCTTGCCAGACTCTAGGGTTGTGCGCTCATCTCACTCTATAGGCCGGGGGCCAGCGCTGTCCGGAGACACTTCCGTGTCACGTGGCCAGCGTGACAAGCTGCATCTGGCGAGCCAGCGCAGCACACGGAACGCCGTTTACCTTCCCGCTATAAAGCGGTACCTATTTATCTACTTGCGCTTAAGGGTGCTTTCAAACTGCTAGGTTGGCAGGCGCTGGGACCGAACAACAGGAGCGCACCCCGCTGCGGGGATTCGAACCACCGACCATGCGATTGGCAAGTCCTAGGCGCTGAGGTTTTACCCACAGCGCCACCCGTGTCCTTTGTGAAACAATATATGAACCAAAACAGAGGCATCCTTAGAAATTCATACTTTCTGAATTTCAAAATGTAGTTCTGCTGCTAAGTACTGAGTGAAAATCTGTACATTAAGAGAAAATCATGCTAAAATGCTAATGGATTTTCCCGAGGAATATATATATATATATATATATATATATATATATATATATATATTCACCTACCCAGGTGGCAACATGGAGAATGGAACCATTCCACAATGAGGGCACCATCACTGAGATATGCCTGGTGCCACGCAGTTCACTACTGAAGGTGGGGCACTCAGAGCAGAGTCTTAGATATAGTTTTTAATAAGTGGACAAGTGTATAGCTTCCCTGAATGTTCTTTTCCTGTGATGTAGTCTGCAGTTGCCCACACAAGAGCACTAAGCCTAGGCCTTCTATCTGAAACAGGGAAACACTCATCCCCAAAGGCCTGGCCTGAGCCCCAAGAATTGTGTTTGGCCCTAAAGTACACTTCAGAATCCTCAGGTGTTCTGCGGCAGATGTGTTGGGATTCCTCAGTTGACGAGGAATGTGAACAAAGGTAGGATGTTCGAAAACTCAGTGTAGTAATACATAAGCTTTCACGCTTGGTTGCCTCCAGGTGATTCTCACACACCACAGGTAGCCAGCAAGTCTATTTACAAGCATCAACAAACATGACTTTTGACACCACTCTGCTTTCCCTCTACTTGGAGGTGTAAAACGCCAACTCCAAAATGCTCAGCCTTGGAAAGGCTGATGCACATGGACAAGTTTGCTTTCTTGAACTCTACGATGGATAGCACCCATGTGTACCTCTAACTATAAACATTCCCACAATACTGGGCCATTACAAGCACTTAAGCTGAAACCTGACTACAAATCCACCTTTGTTCCACTGTGAATTACCTGGAACTGCATATATGCATCTATAAAGAGGGTGTATTTCGTTTTCTCATTAAAACAGGATGTCCCCATGAAAGGCGCTCTTTAAATCACACATTGTGCACTCTTCCATGATACGATTTGTCTTGGCTAAATTTGCTTTTTCTTTAAGCAGGTGATAAATATAGAATGCTCCCCCCACTCCCCATCCATGTATCTTTTAATCGACTGCAGTCATTTAACCTAGACCCTGTAACCAGATTAATAATAGAAAACGTGTCATAACAATTCCTTACCACTGGATGAATTATCATTATTGTTTTGGCATTGAAAACCCTCTCTGTTACCTCAAATTACCCTTCTTTTCAACGGTGCACAATACATGAATCATTTCCCTAATCGTGCTTGGTAGTAAAAATCACATCCCGGTACAATAGAATCATCTGACAAGCTCTGTTCTGACAGCATGCTAAGCTATCATATTGGTGTATTCCCAGGGACCCTTCACTTCAATTATCTTCACCCCATCCCTTCTATAAAAGTTGTAACTAGGGGACAAGAAACCTGAAAGCACTGAAAGAAGGAAGAGCAAGTGAGCATCTCAACACCAGGAAATCAAACGCATCCCAATTCTTCTTTCAATTTAGCATTTTGGAAACTTTGGCTCCATGTAGTATGTTAGATGATAGATGACATTTGGCTCCAAAGACATGTTAGATGGGTTTTCTTCCATTCGTTACACTTCAAAAAATATTTATTCCTGGAAGGGTTTTGTACAGTAATGTCCACTGCTCTGGAAATAAATTGGGCTGACCTGGCTGTTACAGCTGAACACTAAAAAAACCCCTCAAGGATTGAGGAGATCAAAGAACATGTGGATTTATTTAAATATCTAGAAACCACACTGTCATAGAAACTATAACTATATATGTATAATCACATAAAAACACAACCAACAATAGAATCCAAACTAATGGATTCAAGTGACAAGAAAGGAGATTCCAACTAGAACTTTCTTAAGGTAAGAGCTGTTCATGAGTGGAACAGACTCCCTTAGAAGGTGGAGGACTCTCCTTCGTTGGAGGTTCTTCAGCAGATATTGGACGGCCATCTGTCAATGAATCTTTGGCTGTGATTCCCGCATCACAGGGGGTTGGACTAGAGAACTCTTTCGATCCTTCCAACTCTACAATTCTCTGATTCTACTATGAGACACCAATACTGTAACATGTTAATAAAAGATGCTTTGTAAAAAAGAAGAGAGATTCCAAATACTTGTCTGAACAAAGTTTTTGAAAGATGTCTGAAATAAAGCAAATATGATTCATGCCTAATGTCTACTGGGAAGGAGTTCCACCGGAAGGGCTGCCATACTAAAGGTGTGGTCCCCAGTCAAGGCCAACCAAGCCTTAGGAGCTTGGGGGAACACCAAAAGTGCTCCTTCAGAAGATCTCAGTGAGTGAGGCAGAGCGTAAGGAATCAAGAGGTTCTGATAGCACTTTGGCCCAAAGTTGTTTAGGGCTTTGTGAATCTACACAATAATATTGAGCCCTAACCAGTATCAAATCAGCAACCAGTACACCTCTCTCAGCAAAGGAGCAACATGTTGCTAGTAACCTGATCCTGTGAGTTGTCCAGCTACTATATTTTGTGCTAGTTTCAACTTCTGAACCAGTTACAAGGGCAAACCCACAAAAGGCACATTAAACATATCAAGTCTTGAGGTTACCATGGGCAGCGTGGAACAAATGGTTTGTAATCAGACTTCATGGCCTCTGGCTGCCAGTGGAGAACGGTTCCAAATTCGAATCAGTTAAATGTCAAATGGGCTTTTTCCAATTTGAACTGAGGCTGCCTTATTTGATGCAGGACGAGGGGAAATTGCATTTTTGGTGCTCCTTATCTTGTTCACTCCATCCCTAGTATGATACTAAGCTTTCAATGCCACTTAAAAATGCACATATGAAACCAGAATGGAAGCTGTTCTGAACAGGGACTTCTCTTTTTCTTTGTTCTATACTTAACACTTTACAGTTTTATGCAGATGAATGCAACTAAAATAAATCATCACCAGCACTTAAGATACTCATAGAGTAAGGGTGGGGAACTGGCCAGATATCTATCTCACCTACCCCTCATTGGTTAAATTTGACGGGGGGGGGGGGCAGGGCAAGTGATCACTGGGACTTCAAAACACTAAACAGGGCATGCAAGGAGCCCTGCATGGTGCTTTGAAGTCCCAGTGATTAGCAGTCTTGAAGTCAACAATTAGCATCTGATGCATGGTGACTTCAACCCTTTTTCCTCAGGGGTTGGCTGTGTGATGCACAATCTTTTTGACTGGTCACACAACCAATTCAGCCACAATCTAATTTCATATGTTCTGTCCGGTGTGGGGCAAGTGGCCGTGGTTTGGGGAAAAGAACCTCATAAACCAAAGTGGAACCTGTTCCAGGTTGAACATGACAAAAGGCATAAAATAAAAGAGTGAGTTAATTTGGCCTCCAGACTTGCAGCGCAGTGGTGGACTGGCCAGGGTGTCAGCTTGCCCAATGGCAAGTGGGGCCCCTTAAATATTAGACAATATGTTAAAAATGGTAATGACCTTTTATTATCTTGAAAATATAACAGAAGTTCCAATATAATAAAAACAACTATTAAACAACTATTAGCATGTTAATGCAAATTATGAAGAATATGATACAAGAAATTTTTTATTTATTTATTTATTTATTTATTTATTTATTTATTTATACCTCGCCCATCTGGCTGGGTTTCCCCAGCCACTTTGGAATACTAAAAACATAATACAGCATTAAACATTAAAAACTTCCCTAAACAGGGCTGCATTCAGATGTCTTTTAAAAGTAAAATAGTTGCTTATTGCCTTAACATCTGCTGGGAGGGCATTCCACAGGGCAGGCGCCACTACCGAGAAGACCCTGTGCCTGGTTCCCTGTAACC
Organism: Podarcis muralis; assembly: GCF_964188315.1. Lineage (NCBI taxonomy): Eukaryota > Metazoa > Chordata > Lepidosauria > Squamata > Lacertidae > Podarcis > Podarcis muralis. Next base: position 42,726,383 of record NC_135673.1, read on the forward strand.
TCACTTCTTGCAGCGAGGGAACCGCCAGAAGGCTCTCGCCGCTGGACCTCAGTGTCCAGGCAGAACGATGGGGGTGGAGACGCTCCTTCAGGTATACAGGACCAAGGCCACTTAGGGCTTTAAAGGTCAACACCAACACTTTGAATTGTGCTCGGAAACATACTGGGAGCCAATGCAGATCTCTTAGGACCAGTGTTATGTGGTCCCGGCAGCCACTCCCAGTCACCAGTCTAGCTGCTGCATTCTGGATTAATTGCAGTTTCTGAGTCACCTTCCAAGGTAGCCCCACGTAGAGCAAATTGCAGTAGTCCAAACGGGAGATAACTGGAGCATGCACCACTCTGGCAAGACAGACCACGGGCAGGTAGGGTCTCAGCCTGCGTACCAGATGGAGCTGGTAGACAGCTGCCCTGGACACAGAATTGACCTGCGCCTCCATGGACAGCTGTGTGTCCAAAATGACTCTCAGGTTGCACACCTAGTCCTTCAGGGGCACAGTTACCCCATTCAGGACCAGGGAGTCCTCCACACCTGCCTGCTCCCTGTCCCCCAAGAAAGAATTAGTCACGGAGTTTCTCCAGCAGTATATAATTCTATTCAAGTTTATTCAACACAAGATAAATCACCCATCAATCAGTTTAGCATTATTATTCAGTATGTACTTAAAGGTGTTATCTGTGAGCGACTACTTTTGGTTGTACCAAGTAATGATGGTACAGGACAGGGACTTTTTGATCTAGTGACTGAAACATTACAGCATCTTAAAATTCATCCCCAAATTGTTTATCTGATAGTACAGATAGAGCTGCAATTACCATGGCCAGTATAAAGGTTTTTACAAAGTAAAATTACTGATGTGGCTGATCAGCATGTTCCTATTCGGTGCATGCCCATGTCCTGAATTTGGTGATAACTGAAACAACAAAACATGGCGTGCCCGCAGTTTCTTTTTTTCCAATTTGCTCCAGAATTTAGTAACTTTTTTGAAAACACCACACAAGAGAATGGTTGTATGGATAGAAGCTGTAGGAAAACATATAGGACAAGAAAAAATGACACGATTGAAGATAATTCGTGAGACAAGATGGGTCAGGAAAATCCAATGCAGCAACAACTATATTTGGACTGACCAAACTGCAAACAGAGCCCTTTACACCTACAGATTGTATGGTTATATTGAGGTTTCTATAAGCTGCAACCTGGAAACCTTCATTCAATCCTCCTAGAGCTAAAAAGTGAGGCCTTTTTGCCAAACTTTTTGCTTTTTAATAAATTCTTAAGTCACACGCCCAGGGATGTAATAAGAGAAGCACCCCCAATGGTGCTTTCACATTGCAATTGGTGACCCAAATTCAGTCAATCTGAGTCGCACAGCGTATGGAAGGTATGTGTATCACAGCCTAAGTGTTCCAACTAATTGAGCAGAAAAGAGTGGAGCTTACCCACTGTGTCTTCCATTCGCCCAGGGCAACCTGATCACACCAATGCTACCTTTGAACTGACCTGGTACACAACGGGATTCAACTCAAGCCCTTCTGCTCAATTGACTGGTGCACCGCAGGGAGCACGATGCTTATGGAAAAATGCACCACACCAGAGACACGTCCAAATGAGGATATCAGGTTGTGACCCCTGCTTGTGCCAGAACAGTGTGAAAGATGGCCCATCTGGTTTAGGTCACTCTTTTGCTCCTACAGCATGAATCAGATCAAAGGAAGAAGGCAGCAGGTGCCTTGGAAGCCTGGAAGGTGGTGCAAGTATAACTGTATCTACAGAGCTCCAACGAAACCATAAATTTCCAGCCCAATGTTAGATGGGAGACAGAGAAAATTACTTTCCCCATGTCACACAGCAGTAAATTAATCAACACAGTCTTCTTCATAAACAGAATAAAACTTTACTGAAGAAAATAAACTTGTTCAGAAACAGCATAGTTAAAGAGCATACACAGAGTGCTCATAGCAGCTATCTGACTCTTCACAGAGGCACAGTCTTAGTTAGTGATTTACTGGAGTCCCGGAGCCACTCTGTCTGCAGCAACACAACACACACACAAATAGCTGAGACACAAACAGAGGCTGGCTACTTTTATAAGGAGAATGAGTCATCACCCAAGATGAGTCACAGTGACGTAGCAGTTTGCTGTTAATGCAGGCTTAGGCTTGAATGATTGTGTAGGCCTTATAGGCCTTACTGCTTCTTCTGCTCTCAAGAACCTTTGTCTCATGACACCCTGTTCTTGCATAATGCTCTAAGTTGAGGTCACCCAAGAAAACTGGCCGGGTATTTGATGCAAAGATAGTGCTCCTTTCACACAATGCCTGGTTAACATGTGGAATCCACTTCCATAAGATTTAGGGGGAAGGAAAATAGCTGGAGCCTCATTTTCATACGCTGCAGGATGGGGTGGTAGAACTCTGAGATGGCACAGAGTACTGTTATCACTTCAGAAAGTAAGTGGTGGTGGGGCCACTTTTTGGAATGCTCCACTGCATTAAAACAACAGCAGCAGCAACCAAAACTCCAAACTATTCCTGCAAATAAAGACAAAGAAATCAACCTGATACAGCAGGGAGAAAGGTTCTGGCAAGCTTGTTATCTATTGCATTAAGTTTCTGCTTGCAGGGGATTCTGTATTTAAAATTATGATTCCTGCAGTCTGAAGCACTGAGATCCTTTGCACCAACTTGGAACTCTAGTCCTATCTCATTCCTATCTCATTCTGGTGCATGGAGACACCACGTCTGAGACAGATTTGGAAGGCGTGTTCTTCTTCATGGAGAGCACGTGTTGCGGCAGGGTCTGACAGGCCACCCCTCTGTTGCTGGGCAGGATCATTTAGATGGCCATTGGCAGCGATTGGGCTGTTTGGCTTACTGGGGGAATTTTGATGTTGCCAGTTGTGGGGTGGACCAAAGGTTTTATATACAGGGCACACAGCATTGAGCGTTCTCTTTCACGTCTGAGACAGATTTGGAACAGGTTTAGAAGAAAACACACATCTAGAGGAGTTGTTGCATCAGTGAGTCTGCTGCAGTAAAAACAATAAAGGGTCTTGTGGGTTTTAAAGGCAAACTGATTTTTTATAGTATAAGCTTTTGTCAACTGCAACCCACTTCAACAAATGCATGAAGTGTTATCTGCGTTGCAGACACACACACACACACACACACACACACACTTGTCACTAGCAATGCTGCAGTTTACTGAGGAGGAGGAGGGGAGGCTGGACTGATGCAAACACAGTGGCCAAGCTAATCTGGTGTGCATATCGGTACATTTGTGCCATGCCAATCTTGCCCCTCCAGTAAGTCACAGAAATGCCAGTAGCAGGCCACTACTGACTGTACATACACATAACTAGGAAGTGAAAGGATACAGTGAAGTCAAAGGGAAGTCAATACAGGACATTAGAAAGTGATAGTTATGGTATCAAGAGTGTTCACTCACCTGAAGGTTATTGATATTGCTATAACAGAAGCATTCTGGCACTAGGAAGCCAACTAACACACATGGTGTTTGTCATACTTTGTCTTGATTCAATCTACTGGTGATTTCACTGAACATCGTAACTCAATAATAAGAGCATCTGCTTTGTATGTAGAAGTTTCCAAGCGCAATGTCTGGTGTCTTGGACTGCTGCTGTCAGCCAGCATGGGGAAGACTCATCTGCACTATATATTTTTAAAAGTTTTATATTACAACCATGGTTTCCTGCAAATAATTCTGGGAGCTGTAGTTTGCTAAGGGAGAGTTGTTAGGGGACTCCTATTTCCCTCACAGAGTTACAGTTCTCAGTGTACGGTTCTCAATGCCTCTTCATGGTGAACTCTGTGAACTGTAGCTCTGGGAGGGGAATAGAAACCTCCTGAGAACTCTCGGCTCCCTTAATGAACTACAGCTCCCATAATTATTTGGGGAAGCCAGATAAGTGGTACCATAGTGCTTTAACTGAGTAGTGCAAATGGGGCCTGAACTAGATGGACTGATCTGCATATGGAAGCTTCTTCTTTGCCTCTTAGACCATTTTAGGCTGTGATTTAGTCATGGTTCATGTCTATTTGGTGATTGCTTTTTGAGCAAATCGCTGTAAACCATTTAGATATTCCAACAGAAAAATGGCAAATCAATATCTAGGAACAATCAAATTAAATAATTAAACTGCATTAACTTCTCTCCATGGAAGTATTCATTCAGCTACCTTCTCATTATGGTAAACATGCACTCATTGAAGGTAACATGTTGCAGTGCTAATCCAATAAATGTTGTGAGATACATGCTCTCCAATATATTGAAGAGAGATTGCAAAAGTAGTGTATTTTCCTATCATCATCATCATCATCACCATCATTTCAGTTTTGACTATGGCTTTGCACTCAGTAATGCAAATGCAAATGCTCCTGTCTGATAAAGATTAATTTGATTTAAGTCCTCTTTGTTCTAAAGATATATTCAATTTCTGCTGGTCAGGCAAGTTTCATTTTGAGGCACACCTGTATTTTATCATAACAATGAAAAAATTCAGTGTTACTGGGAAGGAAAAAATATCTTATCAGGATTTCCGCTAGGCCTGCCAGAAGACGGCATGGACTTGGTTTGTTCCAAATTAATTAATATTTCAGACTACCAATCTATAGGTTACATAACTGCCGCTCAGATATTAAAATTGCTGATTGTTAAAAAAAATAATGCTGAGTGAGATAGGGAAAGCTGTGGTTCTTGTTCAGGCCACATCCTTGTACATTTAAAGCACTATTATAGCACTTTAACAGCCATAAATTTCCCAAAAGAAACCTGGGAACTGTAGTTTCTTAAGGGTGCTGCGAGTTGGTAGGACAGCTTTCCCCTTTTCCCCCTTTTCCCTTCAAAGAACTGCATTTCCCAGAGTTGTTCATCAAATAAGCTTTCTTTCCAGGGAACTCTGGGAATCATACCTCTGTGAGGGGAATAGGGGATCTCCTAATAACATCCTTAACAAACAACATGATTGTATAAAGTTGTATCACAGCACTTGAGATGTATAGCTCAAGTGCTGCCTTCTGCCTTCTTCAAGCTGGTGCCCTCCAGATGATTTGGGCTACAACTTCCATCAGTTACAGCTGGCAGGTCATGGAAAGCTTCTCTAGTTAATCTCGTTGCTTCGAAGGGAATGTGACCACCTTAAAAACTGAGTGAAACAAACACACACACAAAAGTAGGATAGTATCACTCTCTTAGTCCGAAGAGCAGCTGAAATGTGGGAGTGAAGGCTAATTATGTCCAAAACAAACATGAAGCAGAACAAGCATCTCTCCTGCTCACTTAAACATTCCCGTAACTGTCTAGAAGCCTGCCTATTAGCATAGAGGTGATTTATTTATTTCCTGGTCACTTGACTAAAGGATGAATTGCCATTCTGTGCTTTAAAAGAGAGCTGTTGAATTGAACGACAAGGTGAGCCACAAACTGCTGGTGCCATGCCATTTCATCCGTCCCTGTTTCCATATGATGCTCTGCATACAAACACATGCAGCGAAAGCCCTCTCCAGGCTGTGAAAGGGGAATGAGGGCTACTCATGCAAGTCCCACCCCCACCCCGAGATCCCTGCCCCATCACACATTCAGGTTTCCCAATCGCAGGGAGGAGTCTAAGTGCATCCAGATGAATGTGCTTAGCATTCCCCCTTCAGAGCCCAATGTGGTGCTTCAGAGCTCTAACAACCAGCTGACTGTCAGGGTTTCAAGGTGCTGTGCACTGCCAGTGGCCACAAATGAGTCACCTGATGCCATTGTGATTAACAGGTGGATAACCCAATCTTGTTCTCCACGAGCACAGAATATCTCCATCCTATCTCCATCCTAGGCTCCCTATCTCCATCCTAGGCTCTACATGTGTTTGCTGAACATGCAAGGCGACAGGGTAAATGATTTTATGGCATGCCCTCAAATGCTGTTGCTCCTTGAACTTATGGTTTTTAAAATGTAACCGTAGGAAGATTTCACTGCAGCCACTTCTGGAAAGGGTAGCCATGTTAGTCTGTGCTGCAGCAGAAAACAGCAAAGAATCTTATGACACCTTAAAGACTGATACATTTACTGGGCATTAGAGGTCAGGTATGGTAAAAGCCTCAGCGCCTAGGACTTGCCGATCGCATGGTTGGCGGTTCGAATCCCCGCGGCGGGGTGCACTCCCGTTGCTCTGTCCCAGCGCCTGCCAACCTAGCAGTTCGAAAGCACCCCCGGGGTGCAAGTAGATAAATACGGACCGCTTTATAGCGGGAAGGTAAACGGCGTTTCCGTGTGCTGTGCTGGCTCGCCAGATGCAGCTTGTCACGCTGGCCACGTGACCCGGAAGTGTCTGCGGACAGCGCTGGCTCCCGCCCTATAGAGTGAAATGAGCGCACAACCCTAGAGTCTGGCAAGACTGGCCCATACGGGCAGGGGTACCTTTACCTTTACCTATGTTGAAGTGGACTGTAGTCCATGAAAGCTCATGCCAGGGGTAGTTTTCCCGATTATAAAGCTAGTACTTCTGTCCTGTTTTCTAACCTTCCTTTCCCACTGCTGTACCTGTTGTGTTAAGGAACTGTGGCTTTTTGACCAATATATCAGCCTGTTGCACTAAATGTCATTCATACCATTGGGCATGGTCATCATCACTACTCCCTCACTATTCCAAATGTGTGTTTCTGTTCTCTCCCCACCACCCACAATTCACCCCCCCCCCGCCACCCACAATTCACCCATGAAAATAACAGGAAAAAAACCTGTTTGCCTGTATAACCACCCCAAATTTCATCACTTTACTCCCACTATTTTCTGGGTCAATGAAGTTGCAAACTGAGTGTTTCTGGAACAAATTAACACAGAAAGGATCACTAAAGTTCCATTATATTCCACTAAATTTCCAGAAGTGTCTTTTTCATCCAAGAATCATAGAACGGTAGAGTTGGAAAAGATCCCGAGGGTCATCTAGCCCAACCCCCTGCAATATAGGACAATTTTGTCCAATGTGGGGATTGAACCCTCAGCCTTGAGATTAAGAGTCTCATTATGTGAAAACTCAAATATAATACAGAAATCAACAGTTGGTAAAATGTCAGGGAAATGGAATCCATTGCTGTGTGAATGCAGCCTTAGACTCCTGTTCTCGCTGTCTGGGGTTGACAAGAGTTGTAGCCTGACAACGTCTGAAGGCCACCATGTTGACTACCAATGGCTCATGCTGTGATAGATTTGCTCAGTCTTGAAGTGCTACAAGGCGTGCTTTTGTTTTTCCAGCAGGGAATTAAAGAACCAACAACAGTAATGCGGAGCTCATGGGTTGTATCCAGTCTTTTTGTCATGAAGTTACTGAATTGCTAAAGTGCAATCTGCAAGGAAACGTGCACATGATGGTAGAAAAATAAGATAAAGATAAAGGACCGCTGGATGCTTAAGTCCAGTCAAAGGCGACTATGGGGTTGCAGCGCTCATCTCGCTTCAGCCCAAGGGAGCTGGCATTTGTCGACAGACAGCTTTCCGGGTCATGGGGCCAGCATGATTAGACCGCTATTGGCACAACGGAACACCGCGATGGACGGCGGAGCGCATGGAAATGCCGGTAACCTTCCTGCCGGAGTGGTACCTATTTATCTACTTGCACTTTTGGCGTCCTTTCGAACTGCCATCATGGGGATTCGAACCGCCAGCCTTCCAATCAGCAAGCCCAAGAGGCTCAGTGGTTTAGACCACAGCACCACCTGCATAACATGGTGGTAGAACCTGCATTACAACAATGGCATATCTTTACAATGAAACCTGCTTCACATGAGATGGGAACCATTTCAAAATGAGTTCCAGATATGCACATTTGTATCTGCACATTTGGCCATACTGAATAAACAATTGATATTTCATCCTTCGTGCATATCATCAGTTTTTAAAAAAATATTTTGGTTGTATTGACATTACTTTCTCTTAAGCATTGGTGTTTACAAAGATGAGCTTCACTTGTCAAAAAGAAAAAAAGAAAAAAGAGGAGAGAAAAGAAGACACATGCACATGAAAGGCTTGTACAATATAACAGTAAGCGCAGTTCACTGGTTCTGGACACACAAAGTGACCTCCCCTAGCCTCTGTTTGAAGGAATTTGGCCCAGGGAGGCAGGAATCAAACTCCGTTGCAGAACCTGTCACCTCTCATCAACTTGTGATTTAGAGTAACCTGAGCAGAGGCAGCCCTGTTGTGTTTTGTATGAAGCAAGGTGACAGTAGCCAGAGCTTGGAGGTCACTGGTTTAAATCTCAACTAATCCTCTGTGTCAGTCGAAAGGCTGCGATCGGGGCACTTTCAAGCAACCGGAAACATTCCCTTGAAGTTTTAAAATCATAATTAACCATAGGAAAAAGCACACAGGGCTTTAAAAAGAGAAGGAGAAGCAGAATGAATATGGTTCTAATGACTTGAAATAATTGCCTAAGTAGGTTGCTGGTGGAGTTGACCGGAACTCTGTCTAATGTGAATAGAGCTCAGTGTTCCTTTTGTCAACAGCAAATTAGATGGCAATTAATAAACTTTAGTCATCAACATGATCAGATTAACCGGTCAGACTGGGAAGTGATCCTTTCAATTAGTCTCTGTGCCTGTAACAAGAAGCAGGGCAGGGTGCTCATCAGCAACCAAGAGTATTCACCGAAGCAGGAAGAGCCATGCTAGAAACAGAGGAAATAGGCTTAAACAGAGTCAGGCCATTGGTACATTTAGCTGAGCATTGTCTAATCAAGGGTTTCCCAAATTTGGGATTATGGGAATTGTAGTCCAAAACAGCTGGAAATGTGGCAGCAGCTGTTCAGAGTTTCAAGCAGTAGTTTTCCCCAGCCATATCTGGGGATGCCAGAGGTTGAATCTAGGACCTGCTGCACGCAAGGCCCATGCTCTGCCACAGAGTTGTGATCCTTTCCCACTATGCATAAGAACATCACTCGACTATACAGTCATATCTTGGGTAACAGATGCTTCAGGTTGCATTTTTTTTGGGTTATGGACCTGCCAAAACCTGGAAGTACCGGAACATGTTACTTCCGGGTTTCGGCAGTCGCACATGTGCAGAAGCACAAAATCGCACTTTGCACATGTGCAAATTTGCCGCTCTAGGTTGCAAACACTGCGGGTTGCGAACGTGCATCCCGCATGGATCACGTTTGCAACCTGAGTGTTCACTGTATGTAACTGCTAAGCTGAGGAACTGCATAACACTTTGGAGTGCCTATCAGTAAATGAACTGACCCCACCCAAACTGTCCTGTGTTTTTCTTTTACACCCCCATTCTGGGTTTTCCATTTGCACAATCTGTTGGCATGTTAAATGGGCACTCCACACATGCCCCAACAAGGACCACATTGTGAAAACACCATAGTACAACAACAAGAAAATGAAGGGGAAATGTACTTAAACGCTGCTGAAAATTATGGTCTTTTCCAATACAGTGGATATGACGAAAACTTCTTTATTCACTTAAAATACATTGCTGACACATTCTTGGCAGGATAGCAAAAGTCCATTTAGGAAGACAATTGAAACAGCAAAATGTAGGCACTATAATTAGAAGCATATCTGGTCAAGCACTAAAACTTCCAAACTGTTAAATGGGACACTCCTTGTGAATTATGCTGCCACAGATGCTGGACAGATAATGCAGATTTAACAAGAAGGTGATTATCATCTGCAATTGAAAATTGAAAATACAGTGGTACCTCGGGTTACATACACTTCAGGTTACATACGCTTCAGGTTACAGACTCCGCTAACTCAGAAATAGTTATAGCTGTGGCCATCTGCTCTCTACCTTCCCCTGCCCAAGCTGAGATGTGGCTTCTGGAAGGTCACCCATGAAGGAAGGTGGCTTTCACAATGAAACAGGATCCCAGCCCCTGCCTTGAAAGAACCACAAAAAACAGTAGGCTGTGCATGACTTGTCCGTGCTTTGCTTGTTTATTTACTTTTTAAGTGCTTATGGAAATTTATCAGCATGTTAGCATGGATTTCCCTTAACATACACTGTTTCTCAAGCAATCTTCCTGAATATATTGCTGTTTCCTATGTTATTTTCACTGATATATGCATTGTTCACCGATATACATAGTTTTCGCATGCATTTTTAATGGGCACTTTCCCCTAATATGTAGGGACGCGGGTGGCGCTGTGGGTAAAACCTCAGTGCCTAGGACTTGCCGATCGCATGGTCGGCGGTTTGAATCCCCGCGGCAGGGTGCGCTCTCGTCGTTCGGTCCCAGCGCCTGCCAACCTAGCAGTTCGAAAGCACCCCTGGGTGCAAGTAGATAAATAGGGACCGCTTACTAGCGGGAAGGTAAACGGCGTTCCGTGTGCTGCGCTGGCTCACCAGATGCAGCTTGTCACGCTGGGCACGTGACCCGGAAGTGTCTGCGCACAGCGCTGGCTCCCGGCCTCTAGAGTGAGATGAGCGCACAACCCTAGAGTCTGGCAAGACTGGCCCATACGGGCAGGGGTACCTTTACCTTTACCTTTCCCCTAATATACACACTTTTGTACACATCATTTGGCTGGAGAGATGAGTTGCAAAATTCGGAGAAGTATGAATTTCAAAGAAGGATAGTTTTGCAGTTCACATACCATTTCAGGAAGTGCAAATCAGGTATTTTCACGTGCGAACAAACTGAGTATCTTCCCCATCCCTGCGGTATAAGGAGAGTGTGGAGGGGGGACGGGAAAGAAGGAGCTCTGCACCAGCCCTATATACTAAAACCTATTCCCAGCCTCCATGGGATCTGTACCTTGTACCAATTTGCAGATGTAAGTACAGCATGGCCTACTAATGCACCCACTCAAAACCCACTAATGTACCAATAATCATAATGCTCAGCATAGCGATTATAAAGTGCTTCAGTCGGTCTCCAACAGTGAAAGCTTTTACTTTCCTAATTTTATCTACTGGAGAAAAGGGGAAGGAAGAGAAGAAAGGAGGGAGGGAGAGAAGGCTTTCACCTTTATCCATGCTGGCATTTCATTCTCCCCCCTCCCCGTCCCACGCTGCTGTGTGAAATTAATGAACAGCCTCCTAAAATTACACTTCCACAATAAACTCTGCAGCCCTGCATAAGAAGTTAATATTGGTCTTCACACAATAGTTGCATGGTAGAAATGTTGCTGATAATTGACTATGTGCTGGTTAAACAGAAATTAAAGATGATTAAACACATACAAAATTAACTTTGAAGGACTGGAAAAGCAAGGGAGCAAAGAGAATACGAGAGCAGCGGAGAAGTAGCTGAAGGGTAGCCAAATTGGAGCAAGGAGCTCCCCTAAGAAGAAAAGTCACATTGTTTAGGACTTTTTTTTAGCTTGGCGGGGGGGGGGGAGGCAAGTAAAAGGAGAAAGGGACACATATATTCACAGTCTGTGGACAGTGTGTAAGGTAAAGGTAAAGGTACCCCTGCCCCTACGGGCCAGTCTTGACAGACTCTGGGGTTGTGCGCCCATCTCACTCAAGAGGCCGGGGGCCAGCGCTGTTCGGAGACACTTCCAGGTCACATGGCCAGCATGACATCGCTGCTCTGGCAAGCCAGAGCCGCACACGGAAACGCCGTTTACCTTCCCGCTAGTAAGCGGTCCCTATTTATCTACTTGCACCCGAGGGTGCTTTCGAACTGCTAGGTTGGCAGGCGCTGGGACCGAGCAGCGGGAGCGCACCCCGCCACAGGGATTCGAACCGCCGACCTTTCGATCGGCAAGCCCTAGGCGCTGAGGCTTTTACCCACAGCACCACCCACGTCCCTTTTGGACAGTGTGTAGGGATACATTATTATTATTTATTAAATTTATTGGTTGCTAATTTTAACTATGCTGCTTACAATACATAAACAAAGAAATACATATGTTAAACCTGGCATGAAAGAAAAGCAAAGTAAAGAATCTAAAAGGCAATCCTGCTTTTGAAAGGCAGGATTAAAGCATCCCACCCATTCAAGCACGCCACAGATAATCAAGAGTCTCAAGCTATGTAATGATGGTCCCAGTTGAGGCAGCATCCTGCATTTCTCTCCCTCTCTTGCGGTGCTAGAACTCAGGGTCTTCCCTGGAAACTGAATGGTGGAAGGTGAAGGACTGGCAAAACTCATTTGATTTATAAATGTATGACTGATTCAATTTAGAAAACTACTGATGAGTCTTGCCCAGCCAAAAAGGGGCCAACCCCAGGGCAACTCATGACCAAAAAAGAGTTCTGCCATCAAGAATCGTTAACAGAGCTAATTGTGGGGGTACAAATAATTGTTGGGCTTTTGGTGGAGGGAACTGACTTACTACATGAAGAGTTCCAGCCACTATGGTCAATGGTCAGGGATGATGATAGTTGTAGACCAGTAAGATCTGGAGGTTGACAGATTCCCACCCCTATTTTAAGGGAAGGGGAGCACACTTCGGGAACAAACTAGCATATGTAGGCCAAATGACTCCCAAAGGGTAAAACATGTCCTATCTGAAATGCCTAAAGTTGTAAGATCAGCAAAAGAGATGAGAGGGCTGGTGGATGGTTTGTGGACACACACTTGTAAAGGTTAGCAAAACAATGGTTAGCCTTCAGGGAGAATCTAAACAGGTACCCCCCCCCCCCCAGGAAGTACTGAGAGCAACGTTGTAAGTCATCTTCATATCCGTCAACTTCAGAACTAATTTACATACGTAATTTCTGACGGGTTGACAATTGGTGCCCTTTTCCCCTCACAGCACGAAGTGAGAAGTCAATTGTTATTCCGTGTATCAGTTACAGTGGTAAAGCCCTTAACTGTATTTTATATAATGTGCTATCTGCAGAAAGGAAGATAAGGATTTGATTTAACATCCAATTAAAAGCCGTCATTGAAAAATTACTTCAAATAAACCTTTTATTTTCTTTAATCAGTCTTCAATTCAAGCCTTCCTCGGACCTACTGAAGCAAGTACCGGGACTCATGAATTTTGATTAAAAAATTTGAGCCTATTTCTAACTTAAGCAGATTTTTTTTTGTTGCACAGTTTGATAGAAATTTAATAAATCTATGAATCCTCGCCAGCGTCATTTATCATCTTTTTTTCCACAAGGCTGGCCCATTATGCCGAGGCAGTAAATTACGAGGGAGCCAGCAAACCAAAACTTTTCAGTCTGATACTGAAGAAGAGATATAATCACTTGCATTGAACCATATAATTATAGTAGAATATGAAACTCTGAAACATTAGGTCCCTGTTTTGAATATATAATGGCCAGCCTTTGAGAGCCTGCAAAGATTTCTAGCTGATCTAATATAGTTCAGTTTAGCATCATATTGAACAATTTGCCGTTAATGAAAACGACAGCAAAGCGCTATAAACAAGCAGGGAGCCTTTGTGAGAATTATTAGTGAAATTTCCCTCGAGTGAGGATAAACAAATCACAAAGCCAAGTAATCACCCTTAAGGATTTAGATTTGACGACTGTTTGTTTTAAAACAAAAGTGAGTAATTCAACTTTTCTTTTTTAAAAAACAAATCCCTTCTTCACTTTTCATGTGTTCAAGATGAGAACTGGGCCTTGTGAAAGAAACCGAGACAACCCAACAGACAAAACTGTGATGATGGTGCCACGTGGGTAGCAGCTTTAACCATGGCAGCTAAGTGGTCAGCTGACTTCCTGATAAGCCACATGCTCTAGCCATATTAGTCAGCTGATCTAGATAATTCATATAAGGGACAACAGAGCAGGGATGTACCTGGGCTTTGTTATGAATCTTCCCACACACTCAGCTCAGTGCTGGCAGCAGCACTTCATAGAGATGCTGGTGATGTTCACTGAACTTGGCCTTGGAAACAAACTTTCAGGGGCTCATAGAGGCAAAACAAGAGGCAAGCTGTATAAGCCCCCAAGACATTCTCTAACCACCACATTCTTCTATGGATTAGATTAAAATCTAAACCAGGAAAGAATTTCCAGTGCTGCCCCTATCACGTCTTCTGCCATTGCTCATCCCCCAAGAGCCAGCCTCGCCACCTCCCAAACACACACCACATTCTCCTCCCACCCTTTTCTTACCTTGAAAGTGGGCTGAGCTGTAAAAGTAGCAGCTGCTACTTTTGCCATGGCAGAAGCTGTTAGTAGAACTATATCTCCCATACTTCCCAGCACTCCAGCATGCTGTTAGCCAGCAGAGCCATAAGGGGAGGGCCATAGCTCAGTGGGAGAACATCTGCTTTGCATACAGAAGATCTAAGGTTCAATCCCTGACATCTCCAGGTAGGGCTGGAAATGGTGTTCCAGGAGAGCTGCTACAAGTCAACATGGACAATGCTGAGCTAGATTGACCCATTGTCTGAATATGTTTCTATGTTCCTAAGTTCAGAGGACGGAGGAAAAATATATACCCTTTCCTCCAATATTGCCCCACTTATCCAGCTTCAAGAAAAGGGAAGAAGTGTATGGAGTGTTTGTAGATAGTAAGGGCAGCTGGAAGAAGGTATGGGGCAGACAAACCATTTCTGATGCACCTGGGAAACTCAGAAAATGTCTAGTTGGAATCTCCTTTCTTGTAACTTGAATCTATTCAGTTGCGTCCTAGCATCTGAAGCAGGAATAAACAAGCTTGCACCAACTTCCATGTGGCAGCCCTTGAGATATTTATAGATGGCTCTCATATCTTCTCTCAGTCTCCTCTTTACCAGGGTAAACATACCCAACTCCTCCAACCACTCCTCGTAAGGCTTGGTTTCCAGACCCCTAGATCCCTGTCACATGTCCTAATGGTGAGCCAAGTGCCCCTCATCTTATACTTATAAAGCTGGTTCTTCCTGCCCATGTGTAGAACCTAACATTTGTTCCTATTGAAATTCATTTTATTAGTTTTGCCCAGTTCTGCAATCAGTTTTGTTGTTTGTTGTTTAGTCGTTTAGTCGTGTCCAACTCTTCGTGACCCCATGGACCAGAGCACGCCAGGCACTCCTGTCTTCCACCGCCTCCCGCAGTTTGGTCAGGCTCATGTTTGTAGCTTTGAGAACACTATCCAACCATCTCATCCTCTGTCGTCCCCTTCTCCTTGTGCCCTCCATCTTTCCCAACATTAGGGTCTTTTCCAGGGAGTCTTCTCTTCTCATGAGGTGGCCAAAGTATTGGAGCCTCAACTTCACGATCTGTCCTTCCAGTGAGCACTCAGGTCTGATTTCCTTAAGAATGGATGCGTTTGATCTTCTTGCAGTCCATGGGACTCTCAAGAGTCTCCTCCAGCACCATAATTCAAAAGAATCAATTTTTCGGCGATCAGCCTTCTTTATGGTCCAGCTCTCACTTCCATACATCACTACCGGGAAAACCATGGCTTTAACTATACGGACCAGTTTAGGCCATCTTTAATCCCAGTTTAGTCTCCTGTAGCATTGGTTGCATCTGCAGATTTGATGAGAATCCCCTTGATACCTTCATCATAGTTGTTTATGAAGACATTGAATGACAACAGGCCCATGACAGAACCCTGTAGCACTCCACTTGTCACTTTTTCCCCAGGATGGTGAGGAACCATTAGTGAACACTGTTTGGGTTTGGTCAGTCAACCACCTACAAATCCACCAAACGGTTACCTCATCCAATCCACTGCGACCATTATGGTTTCCCCAAATAACTATGGGAAGTGTAGGTGGTTAAGGGTGCTGAGAGTTGTTAAGATGCTTCTATTTCCCTCACAGAGCTACAATCCCCAGAGTGGTTTACCAACTAATCCTTCTTCTCAAGGAACTCTGAGAAATGCAGGTCTGTGAGGGGAAGCCATGACTGTTTAACGTGGTATCAAAGTGCTTTAAAGGTCATGTGAAGACATGGCCTCATAGTCAATGGAATGTGAATGGCTAGTACATGCCATCTTAGTTGCCACAGGTTTAACAAATTATCTGAACGTTAAATATCCAAAAATTGTCTGCTTAGAACAGAGGCAACAATGCTTTCTATCCGGATTTTGATGTTTTCTACATAAATCACACTCCTGACTCTATTTTTCTGCAGCTTAGTGATGTGAGGTTTTATGTGGAAAACCTCAGCAGGGCACAGAATCAAGATCTGTCAACATAAGAGTCTGGAGATAAAGATGTGTAGCATTTCTCCTCAAGAGCTCCTGGACCAAACACATCTGCAGACTCTTTACATCTACTATTTACATTGTTCAGAAAAGGACATTTGTGGATGCTATATCCCTGCTGAATCATTCATGCACACACAACACACACACACACACACACACACACACACACACACACACACACTACCCCATGATGATTTTTAAGGTATCTCAGATGGCTTCCATTATTCATTACAGAATAACATCTGTTTGACAAACACCACTGTTCCTTGAAACACACCTTTATCCCTTTATAAAGTTAAAGAAAAATGGCATAGTTTTTAAATAACTTGCATCCATGAGGTTCACAGACACATTACAGTGAAAGCCATCAGCTAAAGAAAAGAAGCAAAAGAAAAATGTGTTGGAAGAAGGGAGATCGCAGGGGGCAGACATGGGGGCGGAATCCCTCACAGCCAGGAAGGTAAAAAAAGACAGATGTTGTAGATTGGTAGGGCAGTCCAAGGAAAGAACAAACTCTCTCTACTCCAAAAAGGCCAGGGGAGGGCAGGGAGAGGATGATCACAGAGATGTGTGCAGGACTGCAGAAGGGAAAGGAGCAGTTGTGTGTGCGGTCAATTGCATGGAATGAGCCCAATGAAATGGGATGTTGTGACCCAGCTTGAAAAGGAAAGGAGGAAATGAGTAACAAAGTGCTCCTTTCTTAAATCACAATATGAACTGCTTCCATAGAGTGAAATGTAAAATAACAATCACAATCAAGACAATCATACCAATGGTGTTAGAAGCTATTCATTGATGAAAATATATGCACCCTTTCCAAATAACTGATATATTGGGGAATGCAGTTTGAGTGATTAATGTGCATAAATGCACACACATACCAAGCATGTTGGGTGATGATGCATACTGGCCAGAGAAATGTACAAAATTCAATGGAGATATGCACATTCCCCAAGGCTGCTGGAGAGTGTGCCTAATGACTGGAGAATGTACAAAATCCAGTCAATGGACGCACATTCTTCAACGCATGTGCACAGTTCTTTGTGGATGGAATGGTGTGCACATTCTCCAAGAGGCCTGGTGAAGATGCACAATGACCTGAAGATACTGGTGATCAAACCAGGGACCCCCTGCATGTAAGGCAAATGCTCTACCACAGAGCTACAGCCCTGTTCGCAGTACATGGGTTTTTTCCGCCCTTCAAAAACATCTCTCCTTCTAAGTGAGCAACAAACAGGAATGAAAAAAGTGATTCCTTCCCCCCCCCCCCAAAAAAAAAACACAACAGCAGGTAGGCTGAGAAGGGAGAATAAATAAATTCAGAGAAACTCACTGACAATAAAATAACATGTAGGAGAGATTGGCTTTTAGTCAATGGATATCAGTCCCAAATTTCTATTATATATTTCTGCATTTTTTTGCTGCTGCTTTTGTGCTACAATAATTAGATGGCTGCTAATTTGATTCTTTGCTTTTATATTGGTGGAGGTGAAAGTAGGGTGTGATTTTGTGTTGAAAAATAAATAAATAAGTGTGAGAAATTTTTCAAACACAATTAAAGACTTGCATGATTTTACACACACATGCAAATTATGTGGGGTGTGTAAATTATGCAGGGCTTAATTTGGAAATGAGAGTTATGGGAGAAAGCTAACCTGGCAGTGCTGCCTGATGCTGAGGTCCCTGATTGCTTTTGTGGGAAGCTCCACAAGTGCAGATCTACGCTGGGGGTTTTCTTACTGTGGCAGCCAGCATTACAGTCCAAAATGAGGCATTTCAGGGGCAGGGCAGAGACGGGGCAGAAGCAGTTTTGGATCCGAAGGAAAGTATCAGTATACAGGGATACTCCTCAGTTACTGGGTATGCCCACTGGCAGCAGAATATTGAAATCTGCGGGGAGGGGGAATGAGAGGATGGAATGAAACTCCATAACAAAAGGGCATGGCAGGCTGACACTCAGATTAGGAGCAGCGTCCCCTGCAATGTTTTGCCCCAGGCCCCATTTACTTTGCACAGCGCTGTCTCCACTGAAACTGCTTGCCTGGTAGGCAGAGAAGCTAGGCTCCAGAGGCACATTTCCTCTGACAGCCTCTCTCCTTGGCCAGAGGAGCTCCCCTGCTGCTTAAAGAACTGTCACACTGAGGCAAGAAACAAGAAATAACAATGCTCGATGTTGATTTCACCTCCACTGGGATATCATCACTTCCTCACCTCCCGCGTTGCCTTTTCAAGCCCCACCACCATCAAGTACTGCGCCAAAAAACTGTCTCCTACGCAGAGGAAGCCCTGATGGCATACTCAGAAACACTATTATCCATCTCCCCTAGTATATACTCTTCCCATGGGGAAAATTTGTTGCAGTGGGAGCCCATTCTGTGTTGGAATGAAAGGCAGGGCAACACCAACCACGTCTAAAGGGACAGCGGAGGCCAAGTCTGCTGCGTGGAGTCCTGCTTGTGTATTTTGAAGCAACACTGCTTCAGGACAAACTCCAAAGAGAGACATCTGCACCGTGTTCCCTGACAAACTGCTGCTACATTGTGGATCTCTCTGTGCAGAACAATTTGTAAATGTCTCATTAAAATGTACTTTTTGTTCCTTTCTTCGTTTTCACCTCAAGCCAGGCTCATCTGCTTCCTGGCTATTTTCGTTTTCCAGGGAGAAAATGTCACATTCCACTGTCAGACAATATAAATAACCTTTAAAATTCTCCCTCCCTCTCATACTCTCCCCTCTCTCTCTCTCTCCCCCAGCCCTCTATGCCCAGGATTCTTCCAGATTTATCCTGCAGCCAGAAGAATTTTTTTTATCTAGATAATAGGTATTTTTCTTTCTCTTTTTCCTTTTTTAAAAAAAGAAAATCACTTGGATTATTTGTATCTTTGGATAATTGGTACCTTGGGGTGGGGGAGATAATAAGAAAGTTGTGGTTTAACAACTGGAAGCTCATTATATATTCAATTCTCTCTCTCACACACACACACAAACAAACAAACAAACAAACAAGCACACACAGGTTCTCCCAGAAGAAATTTCAACCTGACATCTGCAAGGGGGTGGGCATGGATGGTGTCCACAAACCACCCCCAGCACACCTTTCTTTCTGCCACCAATTTTATGGTGGTACTTTCCTTCCTTCCTGCCAACCTAGCAGTTCGAAAGCACGTCAAAGTGCAAGCAGATAAACAGGTACCGCTCCGATGGGAAGGTAAACGGTGTTTCTGTGCGCTGCTCTAGTTCACGGCTTAGTTATGCTGGCCACATGACCCGGAAGCTGTACGCCGGCTCCCTCGGCCAATAAAGCGAGATGAGCGCCGCAACCCCAGAGTCGGCCACGACTGGACCTAATGGTCAGGGGTCCCTTTACCTTACTTTCCTTCCTGGAGCTGGTGACTCCACTCCTATATAGACTCATGGAACTGTAGAGTTGGAAGGGACCATGAGGGTCATACAATTCAACCCCCTGCGATGCAGGAATCTTTTGCCCGATATGAGTTTCAAACCCATGGCCCTGAGATTAAGAGTCTCACTACCAATTGAGCTAGGTGGCCACCCATTTACTTCTTTGCCATATAATTATAGAACAAGGAAAAGACCCTGATGTTGGGAAAGATGGAGGGCACAAGGAGAAGGGGACGACAGAGGACGAGATGGTGGGACAGTGTTCTCGAAGCTACCAGCATGAGTTTGACCAAACTGCGGGAGGCAGTGGAAGACAGGAGTGCCTGGCGTGCTCTGGGCCATGGGGTCACGAAGAGTCAGACACAACTAAACGTCTAAACAATAACAATCAGCCACACTCACAGAAACCCAGGAAGCTGCCTTAGACTTGGAAGTTTATTTATAATTTTAATGCATATTTTGGGGGGTTTGGGAGGGGTAAAGGTAAAGGTACCCCTGCCCATACGGACCAGTCGTGTCCGACTCTAGGGTTGTGCACCCATCTCACTTAAGAGGCTGGGGGGCAGCGCTGTCTGGAGACACTTCCGGGTCATGTGGCCAGCATGACGAAGCTGCTCTGGCGTGCCGGCACCAGCGCAGCACACGGAAACGCCATTTACCTTCCCGCTAGAAAGCAGTACCTATTTATCTACTTGCACTTAAGGGTGCTTTCGGTACCTATTTATCTACTTGCACTTAAGGGTGCTTTCAAACTGCTAGGTGAGCAGGAGCTGGGACCGCAGACGGGAGCTCACCCCGCCGCGGGGATTCGAACCACCGACCATGCGATCGGCAAGCCCTAGGCGCTGAGGATTTACCCACAGCGCCACCCACGTCCCCACTAAGAGCTTTTATTTACAGCCCTGTGGCATACAACTTTTTTTTAAAAAAAAATCATTGGTCCATTTAGTTTGGTATTGCTGACAATGACTGTGAGTTTTTGGGGTACAGGTAACAGACCTTCCATGTGTCCTTATTTTCAAGGGATAGTCCCGGATTTACAGAAATCATCCCAGTTTCTGATTTGATCCCAGGATGTCCTGCTTTTCCTTAGAACATCCCTATTTTCATTGGAGAAATGTTGGAGGGTATAGAGTCATGCTACCCCCCCCCCCCAGCCAAGGAGATAAGTAACTATACAACTATAAATCTGAACGATATATACAGGGAAGCTTTTTTTTTTTAATGTTTAATGTTTCATTATTATTATTATTTATATGATAGAAGCCACCCAGAGTGGTTGGGCAGTAAGACGGATGGGGAATAATAATAATAATAATAATAATAATAATAATAATAATAATAATAATAATAATAATAATAATAGAATGGGACGTCCCTATGTTCATCAGAGAAATGTTGGAGGGTATAAGGCAACCTTTCCCCAGTCTTTCCTGTGATTACTAAAATATCAGAGATATTAAGCATGAGCTCTTCCCCATGGAAGGCAAGTGCTTCATCTCTTCTTTTTGAGGGGAGGGAGCTTTGGCCTCTGGTGACCTCACTCCTCCTCGCCAAGGCAAAACTGATCACTCATTAGTTCTCTTTTTCTCTCTCTTTCCCCTCTCACCAGAGGGAGAGTACAAGGCAGATCAATGGCACTGATGTACTGCTGCCTTACTCTCTTCATTGCTTGTGTGCTCAGACACGGTGTGTGAACACAGGCAGCAATAGGAAAGTTGGTGATGAGCAGGAATCTGCAGGGAGGAGCAGTGGCCCTTGGTGTGGCCCCTGGATGCAGTTTCAACTCAAAGGAACTTCTGGAGGAGGAAACAAAGCATAGGAACTGTCCAAAGGAGAACCACCACCACCATTTTTGATCCATTTCCCCACCCCCTGCATTCCCGTGGTTCATATGTTCCCCTTTTATTTATCATTTTTTAAATGAGAGGAGAGGGTTTATGCACATCCTTTATATATCAAGCTGGGGGCTTGGCTGATGGGGGGGGACAGGCTAAACCCTTGTGCTAGGAGTGGGAGAGGAATTTGATTTAATTTGCATTTTTAATAAGGAACCACCTGATTCACACTTCCCAAACCAATCCATAAACAGAAACATGGTTATCGTTTGCAGTGTGTATCTCTCTGAAATAGTCAGTGCCATTCTCAAACTGAAGTGTGTGTACAAAAATGCATAGGTTAGGGGAAAGTGGGCCTAAAATGCATGTTAGTGGAAACAACCCACAAAAATGAGTTATATTAAGGGAAAGTGCTCACAAAAATATGTACATTGGTCAAAAGCAGATGAATTTGCACGGTGAATTATTCAAAAAGATGGCATTTATGATTGTAAAAAATGAGAAACAGAGAAACTGAAATGGATAGATTCATCCATCTCTACCTCTCACTGCAGCTTCCCCCGTCCCCTTTCTTTTCAAGTATCCCCCTTTACAAACAATTAATACATATAGTGACACACATGCCTAAAGATGATTGCAATCAGAACCCCAAGCCTATAATGGGAATGGAAGACAATCACAATAAACTGATAACTATCTCTTTGCAGCAAGAGACGTCATCAAAAGTCCTTGCTCAATTAACATACATATACCCAAATGGCAAACATCTGCTTGGTATATCAGATCACCTCTATATATGAAATTGTAGCTCTCTGTCTAGTATATTCTCTTGTGCACCTCGCTGCTCTCATACTCTTAATGTCTGCAAAAGCTTGATCTACAAATAAAAAGATCCAATAAGAGACAACTGGTGGTTTGATCAATGTGTTTCTGAACCCAGGCCATAAATGCTGGTTACATGAGCCTCCATATGGATGACTCATAATAAATTTAATATTGTGTGAGTTTGCCTTGAGCCAACTGGTTGTATGTCTCCGCCACTATGAGCACCCCTTTGCACATGGATTTTCCCTCTTCCCTCTAACATTATACAAATGAAAACAGGAATATGTCTGCAACACCATTTAAAAAAAGGGAAATCCTTTTATAAGGAAGTAAAATATATTTCATTCTTCCAGTATCCATCAATTGCACATAGTATACCTTATTGGAGACAAAGCTGATAGGTTAGATTAGAGAAACACTATTGCTAACATTTATTATTAATAATAATTAGAGAACCCATTTTGGACTTCTCATGTAAAATCATCTATTTGGGTTGGAAGATTGGGAAAACATTGCCTAACAGAAAGTAGATCAGCTGGGTATCATTCTAGAGTGAATATTTTGAATCATATCTTTTACATAACGAACAGAGGGAAAATCGGAAGTCCTTTTTATTTTCCTTCCTCTTTTTCCTTCTATTATTTTGGTTTTCCTTTGGTGTTTACTTTTCTCTTTCTCTTTTTGCCTTTGCCCCATTTTAGATGAGTTTCTTTTATTGCGTTATGAAAAAGCTACAATAAACTCTTATTAAATACCAATAATGTAGCACCCCTACCCAAGGACCACCCTATCCACTCTGCTTGCAGAAAGCTCTTCAGTGGCCTCTTAAATGCAATATTCATTCACTTTTGCAAAATCTGTCTTGTGCTGATTTAAATGTCCAGAGGCTGTGGTGTTTTTTTGTGTGTGTGTGTGTGTGTGTTTTTTGGGGGGGGAGATATTAGAGTGATTGTGTGAATATGTGTGAGGTGTGGGAATAGAAAGAGTTGAGCAATATTGAATTAGTATGTACTGTATGATTTGTGCAGACATGTAGACAGAACTTGGGTGTGATGTATTTGTGTCAGTGGGGTGAGTGTTCTGTCCACCCTCAAGACATCGCACAAGGCATTATCAGAGTTCAGTGAGGCATTCCCGTAGGGCGAAAAACACTAAATGGCAGTGTGAAGCAGCAGGGCATGTGAGGAGCATGGCCTGGGGATAGGGTGTGTCATTCAGGGAGTGCCCCCATGGATAGACAGACAGGTCTAGGGGTGGCTCCCATTCCTGGGGCTCCCCATCCCTGTTTGGGAGCCTACTAGTATTAGTGGTAAACCACAGCCCCAAGTCCCCTGTTACTGATCTAATAGAACACCATGGCTTTTCTGGAAAGCCACCTGGAAGCCACTCCATTGGATTAATAAGGACAGTAAAGGCAGGAGGAATAAAGGGCAGGGATGCCTGATCCAGAGCATCACAGCTGGGGGGGTGGGAATCTGTTCAAGTTACTTAGAAACATAATTTTAATACAAAGTGACATCTGGTTGGCCAAATACTTCACACAGCCCTTGGTACAATGAAGGCTTACATCTCTAGGGAGGCTGAATAGTGTAACAAACACCTCCTCTAGGGAAGAGGTCAGGCCACACAGGGACTTGTCTCGCTACAAGAGAAAACGGTTGGATCAGAGAAATTCTGGCTGCAGAAGTCCCTGGAACCTTCTCCACAACTTTCGCTCCCAGAGGTGGAGAGGAAACCTCTCTGTAAGCTTCTGCAACCAAATCCTGATTTATGTACTTTTGCAAAATGGATCCCCCCCCCCTCTTTATGCCAGGACAGCCCTTCAAATAGAGGAACCTTCAAATATGACAGTCTTTTGAAAAGAGGTCTAAAGCAAGGCACATGGACACCCGAAAAGAGTTTCAACCTTCCAAATACAAACATGTAATGGACCTATTCAAAAGCCCCATCAAACTAAACAAGAGCTGTTATTTTCTCTCCCCCCCCCCTTACTTGGCGATTTTTCAGAAAATCTTATTTATTTCTCAAAGCCCTGCTGTATATTTATACATATTGGGAGGTCATAGAGAGGGGGGGGGCTGTTATTAGTGGCTGCTGAGAGGCCCGAATATCTCACAACACAAATAACATTTTTTTCCTGGACATTAAAATATGCACTAACATGGCCATAACATTTTAAAATAGCTGGTATGCAATACTGAAAAAATAATTAGTTTTCAATAAAGCTTGCCTCTTTTTTTTATTACCCAGGCGAAGTTCTCCGGTGACTTTTAAGGATCTGCCAAGTGATTTAAAAAAAGAAAGAAAGAAAAGACAACAGAGTCTCTGGTTGTGGCAGCGAGCCGAGTGGAGTGAAACACGAACCTGCTGCCCAGTGCCAAGGATTAGGCACACCATGCTGCGGCAGAGTGATTAAGTTGATCCACAGTTTTAACATTACACAAACCAGGGAAGGTACAATAGTCCTCCACTCCTGGGCAATTCGCCTTTCCAAAAAAAATCATTTAGCTTGGTAAACAGAACTGCAGTTTTCCCAACTGTTTCTCCCAATGCTCTCTTCTGGAAATCAAAAAATAATCTTCTAGAAGATAGGATTTGCATAGGAAACCAAACCCACTCATCCTCAGGAAACATTTAATCACATGCCATTATAAAACAGTGCTTTCCAAAGCGTGTTCCAAAGGTGGTTATTGGTGGATTATGCAATGAGATGAGGACTAATGGCAAGAAAACTAACCTAAAAGATACTACCACCTTGGCTCAGTGGTGAAGCTGGGGATGGTTGAATCTGTCAGTTCTGCTTTTTCTCAGTTTCTCACTTTTCCACTCACAAGTTCAGTTCTCCACAGTTCCATACAACTTTGCATTATTTTTTTTTTAAGGTCCTTGTGAGGATTCATCAGCATTTTTGTGCAATTTTCTTCTAATATATGCACAATTTTCTGGACAATTTCTGTCTCTTATGTGCATTTTTGCAAACCAAATTTTCCTAATATCATGTATTTTCACTAATGTGTGCATCTTTATGCACAATTTACCATACTATATATATACTTTTCTATATATATACACATTACTTGGCTGGAGAAGTGGAATGCAAAATTTGGGAAAGTGCGGATTTGGATGGGTGATGGTGTGCATTGCAATAACTGAGTCTTACCATTACATGCAGCATGTGTCTGGACTAACCCAGCCCAAGAGCAGCCTGGACCACAAAGTCTCCAAACAGAGGACCACCAATATAAAGTAGGACACAGGGGAATCCTCACCTTCAAAATGATATAGTGGAGCTGGAAAATGTTCATTAAATAAAAGCTGGAAAAGGTTCATACATAGCTTTGGTCCAAGCTATCTGAAAGACTGTATTCTCTCATGTGAACTTGCTGGGGTTTTGAGATCTTTGGGGGAGGCCCTTCTCTCGGTTCCACCAGCCTCACAGGCATCCTGGGTAGGGACATGAGAGGGGGGCCTTCTTGGTGGCTGCTCCCAAACTATGGAAATCCCTCCCTAGAGAAGATAGACTGGCTACCTTCTTCCACCAGCAGGTGAAGACTTTCTTGTTTCCATAGGCTTTGGGGAATTGACTGCTTTTAATGAAAGGGCTCATACCATGCAGTTTTAGTTGTAATAACTGGCATGTTTTAAAGGCTATTGTTCTACAGATATCTTCTCCCTCCACTGTCAGAGGCAGTGTGCTTCTGAATACCAGTTGCCAGAAACTGGTAAGGAGGAAAGAGTGCTGTTGTTCTTAAGTCCTGCTTGCAGGATTCTTGTGGGCATCTGGGCACTGGACTAGGTGGGACACTGGCCTGATCCAGGAGAGTTATTCTTATGTTCTGATGACCCTTTTGTTCATTAAATTAAATTAAAACAAAACAAAACAAAACACAGCACCATCGGATAGATATGTGTTTATAGAAAGATGCTGTCTTTGTGCACTCACAAATCTGGTGTTAAATCTTCTAGCAAAGGTGTTACTTTCAGACTCCATCGCAATGTACCCACGTGAAATAAGTCTAGATCACTTACTTCTTAGTACATATCCCTTTTCATGGAAAAAAGCCAATTACACCACACAGAGACCTAGACTAATCCCTTTAAATATCAGAGAGGCAGAAAATTGTGTGAAAAGGTAAAAAAGTTTTTTTTATTATTATTATCTATGTTAGGGATAGAGCAGTGGGAGAAGGAATCTGATTTATTTTGCCCTAATTCACACTTTGCAAAACAATACATGGATGCAGCTATTCTTTGAGATTCACACTTCTCTGAATTTTGCAATCCATTTCTCCAGGCAAAATTGCATCTGTTAGAGGGAAATGCACCTAAAATGTGTTTACCTTATTCAAATTAACACAGGGGGGAAAGCATTGTATTAGGGAAAATTGCCAGCAATATGTATTTTAGCAAAAATAATGCATACAAATATGATTTTTAGGAGACATTGCACAATAAATGCTGGTGAATTTTCGTGAAGGCTTAAAAAAAAGAGAGGCAACAATAGGATAAACGGATCTTCCAGTTGGAAAAAAAAATGAGAAACTGAAAGAAACTGAAATAGACAAATTTGCCCATCCCTTGAATAACTGGAGAAAATGGTAAAAAGGGAGGGGGGAGGACATAAGGGCAGCAAAACAAACAGGAATTGGTTCAAATGCCTGGAAAGAAGACAGAAGGCTTATGCTAACAGAAAGATGGATGATTCTCAATCAAAATTTCTGTGCCTGCAAGCTGTTAATGTTTAATGATATCATTTATCAATGAACATCAGGTTTTGCAGAGTAATGTAACCAAACAGGACAGGTCTTTGCCATCAAGGAGGTTACAATTCAAATCTAAATCACATCTCTGGGTTTCACGTGTGTTGAGATGGGGTGGGGGCAACTCCAGGAGAGTAAGGGCAACGTAGAGTGGCTATGAGGAAAATCTGCCTCGGTCTCATTTTGGCTGAAGATAACATCTAAGGCAAAGTGATAAACCTACAGCTCTTTGGGTGCTTGTGCTTAATTTTGTAGTGCCTTTGGCCTAGTTTCATGTGGGTGGCAAAGAGGCAATGAAGGGAGGAAAGGAGAGAGAAAGACGGAAAGAAGGAGAGAGAGGTGGAGGGCAAAAGAGAAAGGGGTGACAGAAGGAGAGAAGGTGGGGGAGAATAAGGGTGGCAAAGAAGATGATAAAAGAGTCCCAGCATCCTCTGGCTCTGACCCCATCACATCCCCCAACAGATCCATACTTTGTAGGGATGCCTCTGACAGGAAAAAGGGGCCCATCAACCCTTCTCTAATGGATGACATAGTAATGTTTAACGAGGGATTTGGGGTAAGAGAGAGTTGTGGTAGCATATAGGGAGTTCTTGGCTTAAGACCAGCAATGGGGTGGGTGGGTGGGGGGGGTGGAATCTGTTCCAACAATGCCCTGGAAGCAGAGAATACATTTACCTTGCTGATCTTGTTTGCCTTTTGTTTTTCTTGGTTAGCCTTTTTGTTTAAAGAAATCCTTCATGTATCTTTCCTTGTTCCCCTTCCCCTCCCCCTCTCCTCCCCACCACCAAAAGCCCGCAAACGAAAGCGAGAATGCAACAAGAAGGTGCTTTTTAGCATCTTTGCTAAATGCCCATCCATGAGCTTTGCAGTTTGCATCCGTCTGCAAAGGATTGCAATTAAAATACCTTTGTTTTAATTTCCCTCGCCCTCCTCCTCCCTCCCTCCAGTATGGAGCAATCCAGGGCAGGTGACAAGCCCAGCTGGGAAGCTTCTCCTTCATTTTGCTGCGACCACAAATCAGACATCTCGGGGCCCGCAGCAGGACAGGCTCTAGTGGCAGTAATTGGTACCATCTGTTGCTGTCAGAGCCCTGCCTGGCATTCCGGCATTTCATCTTCCCGGCACAAGCATTCATCACCAGTCCAAAAACCCAGCCAGCTGACACTGAAAGATTAACTTGAATTGATTTGCTTGGATAAACTCGCCTGTGTGCGTGCACCTCACTGGGTACAGAGCATTCCTGTTTAATAGCCACCCCCCTCGTACCCCAGATGTTTACAAGGCAATTGTCTGCTTTAGCTTCTCTCTGGCTCCCCCCCCCCCTCCATATCATCCCTGTGCTTCACTCCTAATGTGTTCTCAATGATTGTAATTTAGGAGGGAGTGTATTAAAGGAAAGAAAGGAAAGAGATGTGAGAGCAATCAAGACGTGAGCCAAACACGGCAGAAGGACAATAGCAGTACTGCTTAAGAAGAACCCTGGCTGGATCAGGCCAATGGCCCATCTCGTCCAGTATCCTGCTTTCACAGTGGCCAACCAGATGCCCTATGGGAAGTACATAAGCAAGACTTGAGCACAACAGCACTGTTTCCAGAAACTGCCATTCAAAGGCATACTGCCTCCGGCAACAGAGGGCAAGGAGTGAGAAATAGTTCCATCAAGGAATAGGCCACATTGCAGATGACTTTGTGCATCCCTCCCACCAGAGGTGCCATCTTCTTAACAGGATGGGAGGGCACATGTGTGTGGCGCTGCACAACGTCATGCCGTAATGCGCACGATGCCAATGGATAGATGGACAGAGTTCCCCAGAACTCATAATAAAGTTAAATATTGAAAACCAAATGCAAGCCAGGCAGGGCAGGGAGACTACTTAACATCTATTCTAGTTTTTGCTGGCATGGAGTGAAGCCATAAGGGGAAAACATTTTTCTTTCGTTTTTGGTTGTATGGCATCTGCTGTTAAAGACACAGGAGGAAAGACTCAAAAAAAAATAATGTCAATCTTGCAATTCATCACATGTGTTCTTCCCATGTATATTTTTTCCTCTCATGCATCCAAGGCGCACAGAATAATGCTTTTTTATGCCAGTGATTATGAATAATACACTAGTAATTAATAATTACTACTTGCTAATGTAATTATTCCTGTCTAATATTCAAGTTTTATATGATCTAGGATTGGGCACCGCTAGAATGGACGGAAGCTACAGCTGCCAATTTTCCCTGTGCACCTATAATTGTGGATTCATCTGCTAGCAATGAAGAAGTGAAGCTTTTTATGGCTTGCAGAGAAATGTTATCACCTACTATGCTGCAGTTAAAAACACAGGTACAGAAACCACATAGAAAGTTGGCTGTCCTAGGAGGGACATGTGCTAAGAATATCATTACTCCAGAGGCTTTTGGAAGCCTCATATATATTTATTTGGGTTTCTGGTCCAAAAAAAAACTGCCCACATTGTATTCCACACACACACACACACACACACACACACACTCCTGTAAAAGCTGGGGTCTAGAAAACTTTTTTTTAAAAATGTGCTCCCACTATCCATGGCCCTCTTAGTGAAATCTATATCCCATGCTCTGTGATGCAGTATCAGTCAAGTAGATTTCTAAGCTTAAAGGCCCATAGGAATGAGGACATCCCCTAAGGAGGGAAAAGAAAGACATGTGTCATTCTTTCATCAGAGTTGTGTGAGTGTCAGGCCTTACACAAAGACTCAGTCTCATGGAGAACAATAAACTCCTATGTGGGTTTGAGGCTTTGTAGGTTATTTCCTCTTATGAATATCTAGTCCCTTGCATGGCTCACTGGTAAACAGAAGCTAGGTAAATTGCATGTGCTGAAGCAACATACCTATGAAATTGATTTGACTCAGTTGCAGCTAGGGATGGGCAAATCTGTCCATTTCAGTTTTTCTCGGTTTGTCATTTTCCCACTTAAATGCACTACTCTGCATTTCCATATCAGTTTGTGATTTTTCTTTTAAAGTCCTCATGAAAATTCACCAGCATTCTCTCAATATACACATCTTTGCAAAACATCTTTCTCTGAATATTTGAATTTCCCTGAATATAATGGGGTTTTCTTAAAAAAACAACAACGTTTTTTTTGATTTTCATAAGAAAACCACTACTGATACAATGTAGAAGCACATCATTTCTCCTACCCACAGAAGAACAAGAAGCTCTACTGTTTCTGAGGATATTCAAAGTAGAAGAAATTAGAGTCCAGCTGGCAAAGGGCAGAAGCCATTTCAGACCAATGTTACACGATCTCAGGAAAGCAGATGAAAGATGACCTTGTATACGTCCCCTAACATATTCCACGAGTTGGCTCCAGGTAGGAAAAGGTCAAAAGGTTTTGCCTTTCTCCTTTGGCTAATTTTATACTGAATGGCAATTTTTCTTCAAGTTTTTTCAGCCTTTGCTCTACAGTTAGGTTGACAGTTGACTTCCAGTATTTTGCCATTTCTAACTGAGCAGCCAGTAACAAGAAGGATATTAATGTTTTATGTACCAATTCCTCATTGCCACCAAATCCCCATAATTTACTTTATGCATTTCTGTACACATCACACTGATGGAGAACTGCAATGCAAAATTCAGAGAAGGACAGTTGTGCTTTGGTCCACATGTTATTTTGGAGGATGCAAAATAAACAGTTTCACCTTTAAATGGAAATGGTAATGAATTTTGGCTGAAACAAATATACTGCCTGTATTGCATGCCTCTTCCCATGAACACCAACGGCCACATTCTGGGTGATATCTTGAACAATCCAAAAGCCCAGGCATAGTTTGCCAACTTTTTCCCACCAAGCTCTGCTCCTGCATCTTTAGCAGTATGTGATGTGATCTGGTTATGTGGGGCTACCCTGAGGCCTGATCCGCAAGAATCAGCTGGTGCAAAATGATGCAGCTAGACTGCTGATGGAGACAAACAATCACCGGTACGAACTTTGATGCTCAAAGTCTCCAATGACCAAGTCCTTGTATTAATTTACAAGTTCCTTAACAACTTGGGTCCAGGATACCTCAAGGACCACCTGATCTCCTATATCCCTGCCCAAACATAGGAGTCCTTGGGGTGGATGTGACCCCCATGAGTTAGATACATAAATAGTTCACATCCACCAGAAGCTGGACCTTCAGTACCGTGGCCTTAATTTTACAGAAAACCCATTTCAGTTGCAGTCAGACACCCCTCCCTGTTAAACCCCCAGTGCCAACAGAATACTTTTTTATATATAACAACAGGCATTGTAACTGAATTCTGATGTTATCATTTTAACTGATTTTTATTTTCATTGCATTGTGTTTCTCGTACACCACTTAAAGATAGCTGCAGTTAAATGGTCTATAAAATTGTCTAAATAGATAAAATAAAATATGCTGAGATTAGTGAATAGTTGCATACATTTCCATGGCATTAATGTCAGCATCTGCTTATTTCTGTAGCTCAGAACACTACTAAAAGACACTGGAGTAGGCCAACTAGTTTTTAGTTCTGGTCATTTGGCAGTCCTAGCGATTTACAGGGGTGGGTTTTTTTAGAATTATCTGGATACCTCTAAATACTGCCTTAATATATATATATATATATTCACCTGTCTCTATATTTTTACTACTCCTCCCCCACTGCCTTCTGCCATTGCACTTCATCAGAGGTTTACATATTTCTTAAAAGCAGATAGAAGTCATCTGCAGAGTGCAGTTAAATGCATCACAGATATGGAATGCTCTTGCAGCAGGTTTCATTAAGTCTAACATGATTTACGGGACATAAGACACATTGCTTCAAGATTTTTATATCACTGCAGTAAGTACTCCAGGGATATTTCGACCCACTTGAAATTGTTTTAGCTACGCTATTACCAGGGTCAAAACGGATGGCAGCATATATCAATTAGATTGGAGCAATTTTAAAAACCTGCTCCTGGACACTTCAAAATTCATATCCTAAGATTTTTTCCTCCCCCCCCACCCCATAGTCCTAAAAAAAAAAAAGATCTAAAAACAGAAACATCACTCCAACCAAGGCTGTGATCCTATGTGCTCGTACTTGAGAGTAAGTTCCACTGTGTGCAATGGGATTACCTCTGAGTAAATGTGCATGGGATCAGGATTTATGGCTGTCAATTTATGCACATTTACTTGGGACTAAGTCACTTAGCTGCATCTTCACCACCCGCTTCTGCGCCCTCGTCATGTGCTTTTGCCTGGCTGGAATGTGCCAGGGTGGCAGGACGCGGGTGGCGCTGTGGGTTAAAGCCTCAGCGCCTAGGACTTGCCGATCGAAAGGTCGGCGGTTCGAATCCCCGCAGCGGGGTGCGCTCCTGTCGCTCGGTCCCAGCGCCTGCCAACCTAGCAGTTCGAAAGCACCCCCGGGTGCAAGTAGATAAATAGGGACCGCTTACTAGTGGGAAGGTAAACGGCGTTCCGTGTGCTGCGCTGGCTCGCCAGATGCAGCTTGTCATGCTCGCCACGTGACCCGGAAGTGTCTGCGGACAGTGCTGGCCCCTGGCCTATAGAGTGAGATGGGCGCACAACCCTAGAGTCTGTCAAGACTGGCCCGTATGGGCAGGGGTACCTTTACCTTTACCTTTAAGTCACTTAGCACAGTGGTACTTCCTTCTGTGTAAATGTGCACAAAGGTTTGGGATGCTTGCATTAGTAAGCCTTTCTAAATACACCCTCATTTAATAAAATAAGAAGAGCCTATTGGATGAGGTCAACAGCTGTTCTGAGCACACCCATTCCAAGGAGAAGTAACAGGTGGTAGTTTAATTCCTTATTGGCAAAGCATTCTATTAGAGCATCTCCTGAGGTCCACAGGGTATACATACCATGTCTGCTGCATGATAGCTAGGCATCTACTCTCCAGGCCTGTGCCCTGAAGTGGACCATTGGAGCACCTCTCCCCAAATTTAAATCCCCTCACCTGATGAGGTGCTCACAAGCAAACTGCAATTTCTCCTGCACTGTACTTGCTGCTGCACCTGGTGCTTTAAGACCCTCCTTGTCCTTGAAAACAGCAGAGGAAGGGACAGAGATTCTAGGGCTCAACTTTCTCAGGATCGGTCTGTTCCTCTCCTTTCCAACACTCCTCCCCTGGCTCTGAGAGCCCCAACTCTTCCTCTTCCCCCAGCTCCAACTCCTGCCTCACGGGTGACACAGAACCCCACAAGTCGCTGGCCCCTTCTCCAAGACCCTCCTCCAGCTCCCTTGCCTTCTCTACCTACCCCCAGAGCCCCTCCGATCCCTGACAATACCCCTTCTAGTCCAGCATCCTGTTCTCACAGTGGCAAATCAGATGTTTGTGGGGAACCTGCAAGCCCCAAAGCATGTTTCTCCCTCCATTCAGGCAATATGCAGGTGATATGCAGTCCAATGGCACATTCCAGCCAGGCAAAAGCACATGAGGAGGGGGCAGAAGCGGGTGGTGAAGATGCAGCAGTGCATCCTTGGGAGAACGTCCTGAGGGCGAGATGAAAAGGCCTGGAGGACCATATTGTGGCTGCCAGACCTGAGGTTTCTCACCCCTGGAGTAAGGAAGTATGTGATAATTTTTGCACACCCACAGGACTGCAAACATGGGGTTACGAGAAGCTGTCATGTGGTGATCTGGATCATTGGTCCATATATCAGAGTAATGACGACACTGTCTGGCAGCAGTGTTTCAAGCTAGGGACATTCCCAGACCTAGATGGGGATTGAACATGGGGCATTCTGCATGTGAGGCAGATGCTCTCCCGTTGAGCTATGGCCTTTCCCTTGACTAGTCCCACCCAGACTGAGCTTTGGGCCCTCCTAGACAAATTCTGCACAAGTGCACCAGCCATCTGTGTCCACAAAGAAACTAGTTTGAAGGTTTAGAGGTGGCCCTACAGTAAGGAGAGGCATGGCAAGGTGGTGGTTTCTGGGCATAATTTAGGGCAGCAGAGCAGGAAGCAGTTAGGCTAACCCTCTGCCATGAGGGTTGACCTGAATGCAGCTGAATAGAGAATGCTCAGGAGAACTTGCCAATGGACCACAGATCAGGTTAATTGGACTGGAGGTTCAGGCACAGGCAGCGAAATGTCACAAGCTGACCTTAAGAGGCTCAACTTTCTCCAGCAAGAGAGTGTTATGAAAAGCTGACTGTGGGTGCTTCATCTAGAAACATAGGAAGAACCTTTAAACATCCTTGGTGCATCGAGCTGAGCATTGCTGACACTGACTGGCAGTGTCTCCCCTAGCCTTACCTGGAGATGCTGGGGACTAAACGTGGGACCTTCTACATGTGAGGCAGGTATACTATCAGTGAGCTACCTGCAGTCCTTGCCCAAACTGTGTGGCTTAGTTGTGAGACCATGTTGGGGGAGCACCAGCCCAGTGAGTCTGGACTTTCTCTTTTAAATCTCCTGCTGCCTTCTGCCTCCAGCGTCCCAGCTGCACCACACTTTCCCCACAAGCAGAGATTCAGTTGTATAACTCCCCAGGCCTTTGCCTACATGACATGAAGCATATTGCCTGTGGTTTTCACTGTCCGGAAGACCTTCTGACAAG
Organism: Podarcis muralis; assembly: GCF_964188315.1. Taxonomy (NCBI): domain Eukaryota; kingdom Metazoa; phylum Chordata; class Lepidosauria; order Squamata; family Lacertidae; genus Podarcis; species Podarcis muralis. The sequence goes on from NC_135673.1 coordinate 42,760,837, forward strand.
GATCGAGGGGCATCTGTCTCATTTAAGCAAAACCGCCTGTGGTTTTACAGTGGCCCTTCTTCAGCAGGGATTTCAGAATACATCTACTAGAAAATTCATTAGATGAAACATTTATCCCATGAATAAATCAGAGACTCTGGAATACAGTGCAATAAAACCTCTTTTCTCTCTCCCCCTGCCCTGCTTTGCTGCTGGAAGGAATTTTATGGGTAAAATAATGTGAAAATTAGTAATATTAAATATGATTCTCCTTAACCCAGAATAGCCCCACAGCATAGAATTGTTATGACATACAGTGCCATTTTTGGGGCATAACTCTAAGGCTACTTGCAAAATGGAATTGGAACTATTTAAATCAGACACTGGTGGGACAAGGAGTAGAAGGCAAGCACACAAAGCAGTTTTCTCCCTCTGGGTTAAAGGAAAAATCCTTATTGATCAGACAAAACACGTGGCCTTGATAGCACTTTCCTGTACCAATTATCTCCAAGACTGTTTCATCAACAGAAACCTCCAACAGCATTAGACACCACAAACAACAGCTTCTAGGTTATCGAACCAGGACCACGTCCCAAGGGTGAAATGACGGTGATAGTAGAAAAATGGTTAGGTAACACCAACACCATACATTTGAAGCACATGGCTTCCCCCAAAGAACCCCGGGAACTGTACTTTGTTAAAGGTGCCGGGGATTTTAGTTCTCTCAGAGGTGCATTAAAGTTTTCAGGACTCTTTGGGTTGGGGGAAGCCATGAGCTTTTAAAAATGTGCTTTAAGTGTATATTGTAGATTTGAACTAGCTCACATGAACATGACTGCATCTCAAACCACCTCCACTCAGTAAATCTGAACTGAGGGCAAGGACGGGCAAAAGGACTTGATTCAGGGCCCGCATTAGTTATCTGGAGGATGCTGGGATTTTTCCACAAAAGGCAGATTTAGGGCAGCATGACCGGTTCCATTGCACTGGGCACTGAACCTAGGGGACTTGGCAGGGCATCACAACCATGACATAGTGAATTGAGCAGAAAAGTAGGAGAGAGGCAGGGGGTGCTGAATTTTGGCCTCGCAAAGCATACCACTGAAATTTGAAAGACCAGAGACTGCCCCTGATTTCACCAGAAGTGTCACAGACTGAACCAGATTACTGTATGAAACATATGTGTTCGGCTGCTGAGTGACAGACCCTGCAAAACAGATGTTCTGCTACCAACAGGGCCTTTCCAGATGTCCATCTTACTGTGCATCCATGATAATTTGTGCTCCTGACAACACAGGGGCAGTTATAAGCAATCCCACTGTCAATACCAACTGCACCTGCAAAGGTTTTTTGGGAGGACACACTGCTTCTTTCACAAACAGCAAACAACTCCACAACTTTCTGGTGAAATCCTGTAACTTTATAGCCTACAAATGTTTTAATTCGTTAGTTTTTCTTGCTCCTGCTTTTGCTGCTCTGTAGTGCAAGAGTCTTCTCCCCCAGCAATATTGCTGAGACATTGGAGAAGCGTCTCAGAACAAGGAACAAAGTGGAATAATGCATGGCCAATCCAGTATAATGCCACATTCACACCATATACATTTAAAGCATCATGATACCACTTTAATCACCCATGGTTTCTACGGATAATTCTGTAGTTTCTCAGAAGCTGTAGTTTGGGAGCTGTAGTTTGTCAAAGGTGCTGAGAGTTGTTAGGAGATACATGTTCTCAGAGTCTCCCGAGAAAAGGGATTGTAGATCTGGGAAGTGTAGCTCGGGGGGGACGGGACGGGAAAGTGTCTCCTAAGAACTCTCAGCGCCCTTAGCCTTAGCAAACCACACTTCTCAGGATTCTTTGGGGGAAGCAGTGCTGTTTAAAATGGTACCATAGTGCTTTAAATGTATGGCGTGGATATAGCTCAAATCCACCACTAATGCATTGTTATTGCATCAATGACATACTGCAGAATACATCATTCCGAAGGAGCTCACAGATTGTGTATCAGTGTGTGTCTATGTTTTGGTGAACCTTTTCAATGAGCTGGTTGTCCTCCAGTGGAAATGCCTGAAAAAAGGGCCTCCCTGTTGCCATCCCTGTCCCAGCCACAATGCTCAAAAGCTTCTGGAACTTGACCAAATGTACTGTGCAGTCTGCAATGTGAGCGGGAGGGCTTGTTCCCTCCTTTTTTGCAATTTGCAGCCAGGGTGCAAAACTCACTGCTGCTTCCCTCACCTTCTTGCTGTTCCTGGCAGCTGTCTTAAATTCCCCACCATGATGACAAAGCATCATTTCAAGTTAGTTCTTGGAAGGAACTAACAGCCTTCACTGCTCATCATCACAGGAACACAGGGAGCTGATTTATGCCGACCTAGACTGTTGGGTCAATCTAGCTTACTATTGTCTACACTGATTGCCAGCAGCTCTCCAACATTTCAGACAGGAGTCTCTCCCGGCCATACCTGGAGATGACAGGGATTGAACCTGGGACCTTCTGAATGCAAAGCTGAGCTATGGCTCTTTCTCCCACCATTTTTGATGGGAAAGAAGATGATGGTTGAAAGCAGTGAAAAACTGGCAGGACTGTGAATGGGTTTTGAACTCACTCTTGAAGTCCTCCCTCTTACTTCCTCTATCTGCCAACAGGATGGTGAAATATGGAGGGAGGTGAGGCTGATTCAGCCCTATGTGGCACCAGTTCTCTATGTGAGGAAGGGGAAAGCAAGGGGTCTTTATTCCGTGGGTCCATCTCCTTGCAGAGAGATGTTCGCAGGTGACAGTGTCTGTGTTTCTGTGTGTTGTGAAGGTAAAGATCTTTGGATGTATGGAGTTGGGAAGACACTGTGTATGAGAAACCAGGAAAGAAGTAATTGAGAAAACGTTCCAGTGAGAGAGAAGGAACGAGTAGAACTGAATGCATCATGCTTAATAAATTTAAAGAGTCTGGAAAAGGTTATGAATTGAATTATTATGTGGTGTGGAGACTTAAACATAGAGTTCCACGAGTACTTTCACACACCTGCATCCCAGGAGAGTTGTAGGTAGTTCTTAAGCGATCCTTCTAACTCCGCCTTTCACGTCTGTGACTTCCCCATATTTTTTACCGCCCCTCCTCATGCTGGGGTTTTAATTTCCCCCCAGGCCAATATTTCTGCCACCTTCTCCCATCCAGCCACCCCTACTTTATTCCAGCCATATACCTCCTCAAATACAACGTTGCCTCAATTGCAAAATGCAAGTCTTCCATCCACCCACCCACTTTTATTCCAGCCACTTCCCACATCAAATAACAACCTCTCAAATCCCCTCTCTCTCTCATAAAATGGAAGTAACGTTCCATAGACATTCGCCAGAACACTGTGTGTGCACCACGAAATCAGAGAGCACTACCAGAAAAAGAGCGAGGCAGCTGGAAACTTGAGGAGGCCCCCCAAGAGCCAAGCCCCAGTCACTAGATGGCTGCTAGCTCCACATAGGCGGTGGAAGGGTGCCGAGACAACACGGCAATATCAGAGTTGATTTGCAATACCCCTAGCGCCCTGCCATACACTCACTGCAAAAATAATTTGTGTAATGAGTAATTAAAAGTGTTAGAGAAGCTAGGAAATATGTGCGTTTTCAGTTTATTGTAATTAGTTGTTAAGTAGTGTGGGTTTACGGCATATATGCTGTAAATGTTTCTAAATGATCTACAGCGGTACCTTGGTTTACAAACATCTCGGAAGTTGAACATTTCAGTTTTCAAATGCTGAAAACCCGGAAGTAAATTATTCCATTTTTGAACAAGCCTTGGAAGTCAAACGGCTTCTGCTGAGTCCCCCCCCCCCCAATTTTCTCTATTGAATTTGCAGGCCACCCTTTGCGCCTTGGTTTTAGAACGTTTCGGAAGTCAAACAGTCTTCCAGAATGGATTACGTTTGAAAACCGAGGTACCACTGTATGTGTTGTGTTGTGTTGTGCTGTGTGTGTGTGTAAATATATATCCCTGTTTTGCATATAAATTAAAAGGTCCGGCTCCCCAACCCTGACCACCACAGTCCAACAGCCAACTAGTTCCAAGGATTCAAGGTGCCATGGGGCACAACAAGGAAAGGAAAATAAGCTCTTTTAAATATTCATGTCCATGCTGTATAGATCATTGAATAGAGAGCAAAAGCCAGGGGTCATATATAAAACACTTAACACACTGTCATCAATATGGCCATGTCCTTCAGTATGGCCCAGGGCACACCAACTATCAAGTCAAGAAGCTCAAATTTGCAAGAACATAGAAAGTTGCCATATACTGAGTCAGAGTCATACCAGGAACCCACCTCGGTCATTATTCTCTGTACACTCTGGCAGCAGTTCTCCAGGGTATTGGGCATGGAGTCTCTCCATACCCTACTTGGAGATGCTAGAGATTGTACATGGGACGTTCTGCAGGTGCTGCACTAGGAATAAATGATAACATTTGAAGTGATAACCAGCTATTTACAGGCATGCTGAAGTAATAAATTTACGTACTCAGTAGCTGGCTTTGCATTAGCCAACATCCCAAATCCTTCAAGGTTGTTGGGATGCGCACACTACTGAATTCAACTGTTGCTTAAAATGTGAATGCTTATAATGTGAAACATATATTTCAGAGCCACATTTGTCATGGCCTCTGGGCCAATGCAAAATAAGCTACTTACTTCCCAGCTACACTGGTATTTGAAGTGAGAAAAAGCTGTGAGATGATTGTGCAACCCTAGTGGGCTCCAAAATAGTTCAGAAAAGGTGTCACTACACAAGTGCCCATCCTTCCTTCCTTCCTTCCTTCCTTCCTTCCTTCCTTCCTTCCTTCCTTCCTTCCCTTCTTCCAGTGCATTGCTAATTGCTTGCAACAAACAAAGAGATGACTTTTGTGGGAGGAGGGCGTGAAAAGAAACAGAGATGGTTAGTATTACAAAAACAAAGTTGTTACTCGTTGTTGTTATTTTAATTAAAGCATAATTGGCTTGGGTTAGTGTATATTATGAAGTTATCACACTTCTGCTTTTCAGTGCAAAATGTGCTAATTATTTTACTCATTCAGCTTGCCTCTCTTTCAGTAAAAGTGCTAAACAAATCACTGGCATCTCATTTTATGCTATAGTGCCGTGTAATGGCAAAACTTATTAGGCACTAGAAACAAATCTCTCCTAGTCAAGTTCCTGCTCCCATTCATTTTCGAGTTTCGTTGTGGCTGTTGTTATTCTTTATTAACATGAAATAAAAAAATGCACATAAATAGAGAGCAGATACTGTAGAAAAATAAAAGCAGCAAAGCACATCATCAAAGCCAGATTTTGTGGGGAAAGAGAGCTTTGTGTATCTGAGTTTGACACTTAAGAAATGAAATCCCACCAAATGGTGCAGAAATGTGTCTTCCCAACTCTTAAGGTAAAGGCAAAGGTCCAGTCGTGGACGACTCTGGGGTTGCGGCGCTCATCTCGCTCTATAGGCCGAGGGAGCCAGCGTTTGTCTGTGGACAGCTTTTGGGTCATGTGGCCAGCATGACTAAGCCGCTTGTGGCGAACAAGAGCAGCGCACGGAAACACCGTTTACCTTCGCGCAGGAGCGGTACCTATTTATTTCCTTGCACTTTGACTTGCTTCCGAACTGCTAGGTTGGCAGGAGCAGGGACCAAACAACGGGAGCTCACCCTGTCACGGGGATTCAAACTCGTAGAAACATGTCATTTATGAGTTATTTTCTCTGCAATAGCCAGAGCCCATGTATTTGTGTAGCGCAGTGAGAGGTTTAAGTCCTGTAGTGACTTCCGTTTCTTGACCTAAGTAGTTCTCACTGCAGCCAGCATCCACACAAGGTGTTCCTTAAATCAGAAACTTACTGCTCAAACACCATTAGAACCTCTTGGGGGTTGCTTAACATGCAGATCATGTTGTCTGCATGTAAGTTTAGAGGATGCTTGTCCCCCTCCACCCAGTTTCCCTTGATATTTGATTTAGAATACAGAGCAACAGCTAATGGCTCCAGGGAGAGGAGATGAAATAGTGGAGATGAAGGGCAGCTTTGTTTGACATATGGGAGAGGCATCCAGATTATTAGCACAGACTTCAGCATGGTCAGTTTTGTAAAATGTTGAAATGATAGAAATTATTTTATGACCTAACTGATGCATTTCCAAGACTCGGATTAAATACCACTACTCCAGGCAATCAAACACCTTGTATGCCTCAAGGGACAATAATACCAGAGGGGAATCCTGCTTTTTGCTATCATAAATAATATTAAGTAAGATTTGGTTTATGATATGGGATAAACCATTAGGATAAACCCTCTCTGATCAGCACCTACCAATGTATGTATCACCTGCCCATCCAGAAGGCAAAAAAAGGGACACAAATATATTTTGGTCCTAGTCGAGATGGGTGAATGGCCTATAAGAATATTTGGACCCAGTTCAGACTTAGGCATATTCTAGGAATTCTAGAGACAATCTAGGTCAGGGGAATCGTGCCTCTAGTCCAAAATTCACTGAACATAACAGAAAGATAAGGAATCAAGACTTCTTTAGTGAAGCTTCCTTGGTGAGGTTCCTGATCCCTTACATGTACATGGAAATTATAATGCCAACCAAACTTATAGGATTATTTTAAGGATGCCTTAATTAACTTCTACAGAGAGAGATCTGTATATGAAAAACAATACATTATATAAATCCTTCTTTGTTCTTATGCTTATTATAATTATAATTTATTAGAGCTGCCACCCAGTTAGGAAATTGTGGCTGATTAATTGTACATCTTTTTTTTAAAGATAAAATGTGGAGGGGAGGGATGTAATTGTGCCTGAAATATAAATCTCACATGCTCTGAATTGTGGTATGTGTGCATAAATCTGCATATTTGTGCAAAGGAATGCCCTCAAACTGGTACCCAGGATACTCACACAAATTTGCAACCTACACTAAATGAATCCAGCATGTTAGCACTAACTCCACACAGGAAACATTTCCTCCATCCCCACTTTGACTTCCCATTCCTTCTCAGATCTTAGCACTTACCAAGTAGGGCTAGTCTAATGGTAGGGCCATTGCCTAATCGTAGGGCTGGCCTACCATTAGGCAGAGTGAGGGAGCTATCTCAGGAGGAAGATTACTGTTGGAGGCAGGGAAGGAAACAGCAGGAGGATGACAGAGGTATAAGTGCCACATGGCCTGCTCTGAAACCCTCCACACCAGCTTGCTGCCCTCATGGAGGAATGCTGAAGTATCAGCAGCATTGGAGTAATGTTCAATTCTAGTCTAGCTGACTTCTGCACAAGGTTAAAAAAGTGGGGGCTATTTGTCCCTTCTGTGCAGTGGCAAAATGTCTTCAGCTGGCCCTGTTACCATGTCACTTCAGGGGTGGGGACTTGGAAGGAGAAAGGTGTTACTTGGTCTGGAATTTGTCTTGTGTTGTTCTTATTGCTAGGTGATCTGTATTTTGCTTTGGTTTGTGTTTTAAATGGGTCACCTGCAGCTCCAAAGGTCAAGAAGTTGGATTAATGTTGTCCTCATAACATCGGTCTTATTTGTGGTAATGATATATTAGAGCTTCCATGTGGGGGCTGGGGAGGGTGAGCATGAAGGCTACATTTGTCTAATGGCTCAGTTCACTGGGGAGTAGGATGTGTTTGGAAAGGTGCTTAGAAACAATAGCTATCATATTAGCTATATTCCGTTGAAAATATTTAAGCAGTCTCTCTAGTCCTATATGTTTGTATCTGCACGCACACGCACACACACACACACACACACAGCAACAGGAGCACAGTTAGGAATGCTATGTTAGATGGAGAGGAAAAAAATAGCAAAGCACAGTCCTCTTAATCCTCTGAGAGAATCTGACACCTTTAACCCTGCAATAAACCATGCTGACTGGCAAAGTTCCCCCAGGGACCCACTTCCAGAAGTATGCTTTTGGAAAGCAGCTGTGTGTTGGCCAAATCCCATCCCACCTGCCTTGTGTCCAGGGTGGGAGAGAACTTTGGATCAGCAGCTCAAGATGGCTGCAAGGGATTCTTTCGTGCGCCCCGTAGGCACTCACTGGTGGTGTGTTCCCATGCTGCTAAGAATAAGTGGAAGTTATTGTCATCATTGCCATTGTTAATTTCCTTAAGCCCATTAGTGACCACAGAATCTTATAACATGAATAGAAAAATAAGAGAAAGTTCCTTGCCCCAGGGAGCCTACATTCAAAAGCTTGAATATGATGGAGAGAGGAAAAGGGAAAGAAGAGAAGGTGGCAAGGAACGGGAGCAAGCAAATGCAGTCTCTGTGCGAAGGGAGTTTTAAATGCATACTTGAGATTCAATGGAACACTTGGCACACTTTGGGCATCATGGATTTGTTCACTTTTGGCTGTGGTGTAGCAGTAAATTTTGAAGGTGGATGCTAGACAACAGTGCCAGGGTACGCATGTCAGACTCACAAACCTAAGGCTTACCTTGCAAGGAGAGAGTAACTTACTCCCAGTCCTTTGCTGGGGAGTCACAGAATGAGGCTGCAAACATGCCTAGGAACTAGAGGGATGTGTTCCCTACTGGATTTAGTCACCACCTCCACCTTTCTGAATGTAGCTAATCAGGTTGTATATCTTCAGCATGTTACATTAATACTTATAACATTTTCTACCAATTTATTGCCTCCTGGGTCTTCTTTATGAGTGTGGGGGCAAATAAAGTAGCTGTGTTATGTTTAAAACCATCTTTAGCAGATTAATTATTTGTGTTTTACAATGCAAACATACAAATGTTTACTCAGAAGTATGGCTGGTTAAATGCAAAGGAGGTAACACCCAGGTAACTAGGTTTTGAACAGCAACCTAAGCAGATTAACTGACTGAACCACCAACCAAATTTGCATATGAGGAAAAATGATTCATTGTAGGGAGGGTGAAGAGTACAGCCATACCTCAGGTTACAGACGCTTCAGGTTGCGTGTTTTCGGGTTACTTCCAGGTTTCGGCGCTCACACATGCGCAGAAGCACTAAATTGCGCTTTGTACATGCGCAGATGCAGCGCTGCGGGTTGCGAATGCTGCGGGTTGTGAATGTGCCTCCTGCACGGATCACGTTCGCAACCCGAGCATCCCCTGTACTTTTGTTTTTAGATTATTCTCACATGTTTCAGAACAAGTATAATCTCTCTCTTCTTACTCAAGGTAAACCCTCTTATGTACTGGTGTTTGTCACTGCAGTTTTAAAAGTTTTTCTTCTTCTTCGTGCTGTTTTTTTTAGAAAAAGAGTTGTCGGGACTCACCATGAATGCCTCCCTTTTTCTCTTATAATGGCAATAGTGCCCACCGGAGAGGTGCTGGAACTGAGTTCCAGTGAGTTCTTGCTGAAAAAAAGCCCTAACAATGATGACAATAATGATTACTTGATTAATTTGGGGCTCCTATGAAGTTATCAAAATGTCTGAAAGAGGTGAATTAACTGGTTAATTCCATCCCTGTGGGAGGGGATGGAAAGCCACTTCAAACAAGGCACCGACAAAGTGGTGGACCTCCAGACCTTGTCAAACTACAAGTGCCAATGGCCACAAGTGATGGGAACACAGGAAATCACCATAAACCCATGGTTTATCTAGTTCAATATTGTCCACACTGACAGCAGCTCTCCAGGATTGGCGTTAGGAGCCCCAGTCCTATCTGGAGATGCTGGGGATTGAACCTGCATGCAAGACGTATGCTCTGCCAGTGAGTTACAGCCCTTCACCTCTGTGCCCTAACATGTCAGTACCTTGCCCAGCATCTTTTAGCACCAGAAGGGAAATCCAGTTCTGCATCCAACACTACCTGCTGGACAACGCTTGCTCCATCTAACCCACCATCTGCCTAAAAAAAGAACTTTTTAGGAATGCCATTGGCACTTATTGCCTGCAAAAAACCTTTGTGCAACAGCTGCAAAGATGGGTCATAAGTGCATTAAAGTGTCTCAACAGTTTCTGTTTAATTACTTCAGCGTGCTAGTCTTCTGTGAGAGGGTCACTGCGTCTTTTGTCTCTTCCTCGGTTCCATTCCCCACTCGCCTCCACTACACACACTTCTTAAGTGAATCAAATGCTGTATATAAATATTGGCTGTTCTTATGCTGGCTTTTTATCCTAACTCTAATGGGCAAAAAAACCTTCAGTGAATTTAAGAACTCTTCCAAGCGAGCCTAGAGGGGCCTGTTTAGAGATTGCATCTTTGGCAAACAGTGCGCCGCAGCTCTTCAAACAATAGCCGAAATGGGGACCTTATGTTATTATTTCTCAACAACTCTGGACTTTCTGATGTAAACTCCTGTTGCCCTTTTCCAGCACAGATTTGACATCCTGCCACTTTTGTTTGAAACCAGTGAAAATTAGTGCTGCGCTGAAAATTTCTTCTTCAGTGTCTTCTTTTTAAAAATCCCCATCAGTTAATGAGCAGAAACAATACAAAGAGAAATTATCAGAGAAAATTGCAATTAAATTCTCATGGCAAGTGGGGGGAATTGGGATTGTTACCATTATTAGGGATGGGTGAATATGTCAATTCTGATTTCTTACAGTTTCTCATTTTTCCAATCTTAAATCCAGTTCTTCACATTTCCAGATCAGTTTGTAATTCTCTCTCCCTCCCTCCCTCCCTCCCCCCCTCTCTCTCTGTGTGCATGAAAATTCATCAGCATTTTACTGCAAATTTCTTCTAAGAGACACATTTTTGGATGCAGTTTTGCCCTACACACAAGTTTTGCAATACAATTTCCCCTGATATTTTGTACATTATTTTCACTAATATATCCATCCAAATGCACTCTTTACCCCAGTATATGCATTTATGTAAACATCACTTGACCTGATAATTGCTTTGCAAAATTCAGAGAAGTGTGCATTTCAAAGGACTCTATTTCATTTCACATATTGTTTCAAGAAGAGCTAATGGCATAAATTTGCCTTTAAATGCCCAAGCAACAATTAAAGTGAAGCGGAACACAGAAGGGTTCGCTCAATATGAGACTTTCAATCTCAAGGCCATGGTTTCAAGCCCCACGCTGGGTGAAAGATTCCTGCATTGTACAGAGTCGGGCTAGATGATCCTAATGGTCCCTTTCAACTCTACATTTCTATGATTCTAATAGTGAGGAAACTCCTCTCACAAGTTTTTTGTTTTGTTTTTTTCAGATGAGGAAATATGGGCAGCTTGAGAGACTGCAGAGTGCTAGAAAAACATTTCCTGGGATGAAATACACACACACTCCTCTGTCATCTCGCCAAAATATGGTTAACTCAGAATGCCATGCTCCTTGAAATTAGGAAGAAAGTGGCCTGACAATGGGGCAAAAAGAAAAAAGAAAAGAGGTGGACTCTTTCTCAGCAGAGAGAAAACTTTGAAGAAATTAAAAGATGGGTTGCAGCAGAGCAGTTATGAAAATTCATTGCCAGGCTTACTGGAGATGGGCTGCTTTGCTGGATTATAAACACTGGATAATAAATAACACAAGTGCTGATTTATTATCAGTCAGTCTGGGATGCACAGCACTGGTGTGATTTTGGAAAGCAATGTCATGGAAGATCATGGTGGGTCCCTGAGTGGTTGAAGGGTGACAAACAAGGATCCACATTTGGGAACTGCAATTACCATAACTTGAATAAAATCTATGACCAAATCTGTACAATAGATGCCATACAATATGTAACTATACAATTTTTAAAGGACATCTGAAGGCAGCCCTGTTTTGGGAAGTTTTAAACATATTTGATGTTTTATTATGTTTTTATATGTGTTGGAAGCCACCCAGAGTGGCAGGGCAACCCTGTCAGCTGGTATTATTATTATTATTATTATTATTATTATTATTATTATTATTATACACCTCCCCTTGTCCATAGTCTCATTAAAGATGGTATTAATCCAAGGAGGTGACAACAATTCTCCCCTCTTTCCTTTCCTTTCTTTTGTATATAGATAGGTGACTTTTTGTGTTGGATCATACTATTATTAATGTCACACATTTTATTATGTTTTATTATCTGTGTTGGAAGTGGCTGGGGCAACCCAGCCAGATGGGCAGGGTATGAGTAAAAAAATATCACCACCATCATCAACAAAATATATTCAGTACAAAATAAACTACAAATAACAATACTAGCTAAGCACGGGACACCAGCTTCTGTAAAGACCCTCATAAAATTTTTGGGCACTACAGTTCTCCTTCTTTCTCTTATCACAAGAGCAGCTATGGTCTAAAACAAGGCACTCAAATCCAGTAAACCCCAGTCTACACAATATAGAAATGGTAAACAGCAACTAAGAGAGGGCCAACACAAAGTCTAGTTCCCTTTGCAGAAAGAGGTAAACCAAAGGGTAAGCTATACACAAGGCACTTCACCACGGCATCTAGAGGGCCACATGCTCTGCGGTAGAGAATCTGCTTTGCATGCAGAAAGTCCCAGGTTCAATCGCCAAAGGCATCTCCAGCTAAGACTGAGAAAGAATGCTGGAGTTTGTGAGCACCTACTGTATGATGGAGGTCATGGAAATCATGTCAGAAACCCCGTAGAGCTGCTGCCCTTCAGTGAAGGCAATACTGATCCAGATGGAGCAATGGCCCAACTCAATATAAGGCAGCTTCCCATGCACTAAGTATGTAGTTTGCTACTGGTCCACAAGCCTTCCCCATCATGTATAGGTCTGCATATATTTGGGTGGATGAACATACAAATTTGAGTGATAGCTTTTGCTTTAAAGAGGAGGAAGGTTTTATTTTTGAAGAGATTGGACTGCTAGTTTGGCAGTAAAACATGCACTTTATTGAGAACCCAACCATGAGCTTAAACTTTAGCATGTGCCTGAACATTTTTGATGGTTGGAGTGCTTTTCCAAAACCCATTAGAGTCAGCGGAAGGATCCACCGTGGAACTATCACCTCAATTTAGAAGAGTTGGGTTTCATGGTTACTGATCAGCTTTGATGGGAAATCTCACTGGATTTCAACATCCGGAAATGTCCTACCCAAAATGTGACAGGCAGTTTGCATTTTCCAAAGGTCAGGTTGCTATAACTCAATTAGTGTAGTATTCTTTTTAAAAATACAAAGAAAAGAAAATCTGTCTGTTGAAAAATATATTGAAAGCCTCATTTTAGATGAAATCTAAGTGAGACATCTCAGAGTTAAGATAAGTAAGAAGGTAGAGCAATGAGATGTTCATATCTGGTCCATGTGAACTTTTAGGGTGTTGAAAACTCTACAGATACTGGAAGATTCCGACATGGGAATCAGCACCAGCAAATTGCAAAGGACATACATGAGGTTTCCTTTGCACACACAGTATGTTTGTCTTATTATCTGTCTTGACATAATGATTTAAAATCCCTGGTATTTTCTGACCTCTTTTGCACAACCCCTTAAAATCATAGTTAAGCTTAACTATGGTTAAAAGTTGAATGTGCAACACACTGATGTACCAGGAGAAAGTCACAACCAGTTCACCCCTCTCCCAAACAATGAGCCAAATTTCAGGGACTGTAACACCCTGCCACTTTCAAAGATGGATCCGCTGTTTTAATTCTTAACCACATTAAAGAGTCAAGAAGCATCCTATGGGATCATAGGCTCAATTATCCCCATCCCCTCCTCCTTGCACATGGGAATTCTCTCCTTTCATTTATGGTCCACTGAAAATTTGAGTAACCATGGATAGCTCCAAACTACAGTTTACAGCCATACTTTGTAATGGGTAGAGAAACTGTGGGTTGGTGCTAAAGACGGCTAACTATGGCACTGGTGCAAATGAAACAGTACAGAGTGGTTAATTCAGAAAACAAAAGAGATGGAAAATATCCAATAAAGTTGAGAAGAGGATTGAAGTGGGAGAAGCATTCAAGCCCATGGGGGAAGAGTTATATCTTCACTGGGCTATCAGATTTCTTTCCTCAAATGTCCACATAAATGTGATGCAGACATCACCCCTACTTCTCTTATTCCGGCACATACAAAAAACCTTTTGGATTCCAAATTTATCTGGGAGATATTACCATAGGCTTTGGGCTATTGACACATGGAATAAATAGAACGTTGACCATGTCAAATGAAACAGAAGCTACTAGACACCACAATCTAGATTCACAATCCTGAGCCTCCCTGGCTTACATTGTATTTTTAGTGGGATAGGACCAAGGATTATTCTCCTAATATTCCTGAAGTGTGCCTTGTGTTTTTTAGGGAGGGGAATTCACTGGGAAAGTCTGCAATAATTTTTATATGTTGTCCATTAACTGGTACTAAATTAAATTGGAATTGAAAGAGCATTATAGGATGACATGTATTAAACAGGAACATGTGATAACCACATGGGTGTCACATTAATCCATTATGATAAGTACTTTTCCAGTAAAAGCAAATCAATTCATGGTGACCCCAACACTTAAAAGAAAGTGAAGCCCATGAATAGAAATGGCAGAACAGCTGAAGACTATTTTAGACTCCACCTTTTACTGGTTCAGAGAGAATCAGCCCTGTCGGTTCTAAAAGGGGGATTACCAGGAGATGCAATTATGAGCACTCTCATCCAGCAGCAGCCCTATGCAAAGTGAGAGGATCCAAATGTCAAATTTCATGGGTCAGTCATGGGGGATTTCACAGTGGAACACAGATTAAATAACAGGGGAACATACACAATTACAAACAAAGGCATATCAGCTGCTGAAGAAATCGACACCTCAACAGCCTCATATACAAGTCTACCCAGAAGCAAGTCCCACTGAATTCAGTGGTGCTTACTCCCAGGTAGGGATGGGTGAGAATTTTGGTTTGGCTTGCATTTTTATGTGAAACTTCCAAAGTCTTATTTCCTGAAACAGCATGTGAACCGAAAGGCAGCTATCCTTCAAAATCTAGATGTCCCTGAATTCTCTTACGCCATTTGCCAGCCCAAAGAATGGTGCATTTTGCACAGAAATGTTTGTTTTCACATGCTTGTGAAAATAAGATACAAAAATGAATACAGTGGGTTGCTTGTAAAAATGTGCATATCAAGCAAAATTCAGTACATAAACAATGCAAACTGGCCTCAGTAAGCACTAAAATGCTGACTTTTTTTTAAAATACAGAAACAGAAACAAATTGCAGCCTAATGCAGAAATGTGACAAGAGATGTGAACTTAAGCCTGGAAAAATGATAAATTAAGGGAAACTTAAATTGAAAGATTCACCCATCCTTACTCCCAGGCAACTGGGCTCAGGACTGCAGTCTGAATTCAGGTTCTAGGAGGGAATATCAATTTTTTTAGCCAGTCTTCCTGTTGAACCAACCTACATACAGATGCACCACTGGGTACATTCTGTCACCATCTCAGCATTACAGTGTTCATCTGTGCGTCAGGGCTGTGAAGCAGGCAGCTGCTGGTATAAGCCCAAGAACTAGGAATTGTGGAAGGATGCCAGAACCAAGAGGAGCAAAGCCAGGAGTTTTGAGCCAGGGAGCAAGCTCAAAACACTCCAAAGCCAGGAAGACTGTTTGCCCAGGAAAAGTGAAAGTCCAAAATAGGAAGCTACTCAAAGCTGCTGGTGTCTGGGATGTCCAGTGCCACCTGCTGGACTGGATTTAAAGTAAAAAATAAAAAAAACCAGGCAGGTGGGGGCTTACTGGGGTTGACTGAACTAAGTGAAACAGTGTGTCCCAACCCTGCCCCATTGAAAGCAAGCAATTGCAAGTTTAGTTCTTTATTGACAAAGCTCTCGATTACGTCAATTCCTAAGGTGCAAGGGATATACGCAACCACTCCTGATTATTAGCTAACCAGGTATCTACTTTTTCAGATTTGTGCTCCAACCCATACAGTTCGGGCAACAGTGCAACTACTCCCCTTTCAGCTCACTTACACACCCTCATCTGACATGGTGTTTGAAGCAACCAGTGACTTCTCCTGTGTAGCAGCTCCAGCTGCTCCTGTTGCTTTAAGCCCCTGCTTGTCCTCAGAGACAAGTTGGCGAGGGGATGGCGGAGATCCTGACAGCCCAACTCTCTCTGGGACCATTTCTTCCACCTCTGTGCCTTCCTGAAACCCTTTCCACACCGCCTTTCCTCTCACCTCTGATCTCCCAGAGACTTACTCTTCTTCCATCCCAGGGCTGCTGCCTTATGGGTGGCACACTATACCACAAATCACTGGACTCTTCCCCTGGGCAGCACCTAGCACCGAGCTACATTCCCTGCAGCCAGCCCAGCTGCTAGGCACAGTATAGTAACAGATATTCATTTAGCAGATATATTCTTATCTTCAGTCAATCACTATATTTATAGCATGGCTTTTTGTAATACTCTCAGTGTATTTTTCTTTCCTTTTCTTGTAAAATTGATTTCATTTTTACATTGTTTGTATTTTACTTGGCTTCTTCTATTCCCCAGGCTGACCAATACCAATCAATTAATCAAATGAATTGCTCAGTTCAAGACAAAATGCTATTTTCGGGGAATGGCAAAGTTCTGCCTAAAGCAGGGATCGTGAAATCTGTGGCCCATCAGTATGGTGGGAATCCTACTCCCATCAACCCAAAGCCAGCATGGACAATAACTGGGTATGATGGGATATGTAATCCAACATCATCTGGAGAAGCATACATTCTCCACTCATAGTCTGTAAGAAGCAAAACCCTGATCCTATCTTTACTGGCAGTAGGTTCAGAAACAGCAAGCAAGCAAGAAAGGCCCTTCTTCAAAGATTTGGTAATTCATTTACAGAATTTGGATGGCTTTAGAAGACAGAATCATGGAGATCTGGGAATATAACTGCTAGCCCGCTATAAATGCCTATTAGTTATGGCAGCCAAGGAGAACCCTCCATGTTCAGAGGAATTATGGTCAGACCTTACCTGGAGAACTGTGGCCAGTTCTGGGCACCACAGTTTAAGAAGGATATTGATAAGCTGGAACAGGTACAGAGGAGGGTGACCAAGATCATCAAGGGTTTGGAAACTAAGCCTTATGTGGAATGGTTGAGGGAGTTGGGCATGTTAAGCATGGAAAAGAGGAGATGCAATAGCCATCTTCCAATATCCAAAGGGCTGTCACACGGAGGATAAAGCAAGCTTGTTTTCTCCTTGGTCTGGAGGGTAGTACTAGAAACAACAGATGCAAATTACAAGAAAGGAGATTCCGACTAAACATTAGGAAGAATGGAACAGTGAAACTGACTCCCATAAGAGGTGGGGTACTCTCCTTCCATGAAGGTTTTTAAGCAGAGGTTGGATGGCCATCTGTCGTGTATGAATTCATGTATGAGATTCATGAATTGCAGGGGGTTGGACTAGATTACCCCTGGGATTCCTTCCAATTCTACAGTTCTATTATTCTACTTCAGAATACCAAATTTTAGGGTCAAAATACAGTGGAGGGTTGATGCCATTTTGTTCTGCCTGCAGATTTCCTGAAAGCATCAGCCTGGCTGTTGTTGGAAAGGCAGATTTGTTCTCATCCAACAGGACAAGGTAGACTGGCTTCTTATGGTGTTCTTGTGCTAGAGGGAGCCTGGTATGAGCAAGGTTGTCATGATGGCAGTGACAAGTGGACAATTCCCCCCCCCCCCAAAAAAAATGGCCAGTCCCAAGAGTCAACATGGTTGGGCGTTCGCCACTAGCTCAATACCCAGCAGTGGGGAGGGGCACTGGACAGGAGCCCCTTTGGACCTGCCCTTGCTCTCCAGCATTGCAACCCACTTTTTCATCTGCCTCTCACACTAGTCCGGAAAACAGAAGTGGTGAGGAGGAGCAGCAACAGCAGTAGATGCTACTGACCCACTGAGAGAGGGAGGCCCATAAAGGAAGCTCACCAGAAGGCACTCCAAAACTTGGAGCTAGCACTGGTCCTACAACCTTTTTTTACCTTAAATTGGGGGTTTCCCAAACTGTAGTCTGTGGGCCACCAGTGGCCCACAAGCTTTGTTCAGATGGGCCGCAGCATGTCCACATTAAATATTCATATTGATTTTTAACTGCATCTTTATTGCTTTCTATTTCCGATATTGCATTTTATTGCATAACCATTTGAATTCTATGGGAAGCAAATTGTAATACAGTAAAATACCATATAAGAAATAAAAGAAGCCATAATAATACAATTTAAAATCACACAGCGTCTAGCACAGCTCATTACAATTGCTACATCAGGTGGAAAATCTGTTAAATAGTTCCTGAAGACCACAAGCAATTTTCAAGTGGTCCATGGGGGGGGGGGGCAAAAAGTTTGGGAACCGCTGCTGTAGACCCCAACAATAGTTATACCTTCAATACACCAGTCAAACACTCCTTTAAGTTGTTTTGGACAGACTTCAAAAGGAGGAATGAATGAGAAAGAGAGCAGTTCCACTGAGAAGCTGCACCCCTTTTGCCGAGAATATTAAATGCTAATTTGCCAGCCTCAGGTCTGTTTACACAAGAATGGCAAAATATTCAAGTTATTCTACTGCAAACATAGCTGCTATTTCCATCTAGCTTCTTCCAGTATAGTTGCCAGAAAGAATACCTGGTAGAATACATCCAGCAGATGTTGAAGTAACAGGGGCAGAAACACAATAGTAGTAGCTACTCACAATAAAGAATGCTGTTGGCAGTTATCAGCTTCCTGATAACCATTATCCCAAATCTCTGGGAAGGGAGGTTGCCGGGATGTCATTCCATCCAAGCTTTGAAACCTCAACAGGGTTCAAGATAGCAGGGTCAACAGCTCATTGCCCAACCCCATTGTTCACAATGTGCCAGAACTGACTCAATGCTGCCCTTTGGCTCAACTGGAATTTGTCTGCAAATGCCTGTGGTTCCCCCCTCCCTTTTAAGTGTTTCTTAACTTTCACAGCAAGTGCAAAGGTCAACCAGGATGTAATTATTTCTACTCTCAGGACAGAGATCCAGGCTTCTGTTGTGATGGATCTCAGTCTGCTGTATGCGAGGCATTGCTGATGCTTCCGAACAATTTCAGTCTGCTGGACGTTGTAACTGAGAATAGCTCCCTTGCTCTCTTGTATCATTATTAATTGCTGTTCAACTAATCAAGTAATTATTTTAAAAGGGACAGTTTTCAAATCAAGGATTTGTAATGACAATAATGATGTCTAGCAAGAGAGCAATGAGTATTTTTAAAACAGAAAAACAGTTCAGAAACAGCTTCATTCAATTGCTTAAAACTCCTCTTAAAAGGGAGTGAGGCGTGGGATGAGAGGGGAGGGACTTGGGGTGTAAAAGGGTGGGTGTTGGTCAGGTGTGAGGGACAGGCAAAGGGGTAGGCAGGGCTAGGGAATGGAGCAAGCAAAGTGGCAGTCTTGTATATATGTTTAATCTACATAACCTACCTGACTGGGTTACCCCAACCACTCTGGGCAGCTTCCAACAAATTAAAACATAGTAAGTCATCAAACATTAAAAACTTCCCTATACAAGGCTGCCTCCAGATGCCTTCTGAAAGTCAGATAGTTGCTTATCTCCTTGACATCTGGTGGGAGGGTGTTCCATAGGGCAAGAGCCACTACCGAGAAGGCTCTTTGCCTGGTTCCCTGTAAACTCACTTCTTCCAGTGAGGGGACCACCAGAAGGCCCTCAGAGCTGGATCTCAGTGTCTGGGCTGAATGATGGGGGTGGAGACATACACATCACATACACTCAAGCCTCATATTTGCATTGGTTCAGTGTATGGAAGCAGGCACATTTATGACAATGAGCCTGGCATCCATCCTCTTTGAGTAGCACTGATCTGTTTGCAGAATTTTGCCACTATGGTTTGAGAGGTCTTTGGGAGGTTGCATGAAAAGTCACATTTAAAAGAAGACATCTGTAGAGTCAATTCAGTGAAATGACTATAAGCTGAGTGGCCCACAGTATACCTCAGGAAAACTGTGGCACTCCAGATTTTGTTGGCATCCAAATTCGTACGCCCAGCCAGCATAGCCAATAGCCAGGGTTGGTAGCCATCTGTAAGGTGCCATTCTTGTCCTACAGGCAACCAGGCAGGTGTACCAGCCTTCCCAAACTGGGACCCTCCAGATGTTGTTGAACTACAACTCTCATGGATCCCAGTCAGAATGGTTAATGTTTGTGGTTGCTGAGAGTTGTAGCCCAGCAGACTTCCGGTCGGTGCCAGCGCTTAATGGCGGTCCTACCTCCGAGCTCCGGAGAAGGACTGCTCCGCAAGTTCGGGTCTCACCCGCTACGGCGAGCGGGGGACCCCTAAAATCTCAGGCGCGGAAGCCTGAGAGCAAGGAGACTCGGTGGGCACCTTTGCGCCCCCCGGTACTGTGAAAGAGCCTTTTTAAAGGCTCCGGAGCGGCATCGGGAGTGAGCGCGGTGCTGAGAGTCGCTACCCAGCCTGCGGAGTGAAGCCGCGTCGCCATTAGCGGAGAGCGCCGATTCCTTCCTGAAAAGAAAATCTGGACTGGATTCCCGTGAGTAAGAAGGGAAAAAATTAGGAACCTTTAAAAATTGAAAATTTGGCTGAAAACGGGAGGGCAAAAAATAAGGAAGTCTGCCCCCCCCGGACTGCAGGAATTTAAAGCAACGAAAGACCTCGCTGCAGTTATTAGAGACTTAGTTGCGAACTGTCAAACCTGAGCTGTCAAAAGTATCTCTCCCCTCCAGATTGGCAGGAGAAGGGGGAAAAAAGACAGTCTTGCGAAGATACTTTTAATTTAAAGGGAAACAAAGTTTTTCACTGCTCTGATCCCCGGGACGACCTGCCAGGACTTAACACCGGGAAAACTGTTCTTTAAAACAACTTTGAAGTGGATATAGACTATACCTTAAATGGTGGAAAAATTTTAAGACATTTAAGATTTAAATGGGACTTTGTTACTGATATTGGACTAACCAAATTTAAATTGGAGAAAAAGTTTTACAACTTTAATGGCGGACTTGAGATTTTCTACATCCGGCTTTCTGTCTCTTTGTTGTTTCTAACTTGGAAACTTTTAACTGCTCCCTCTTGAGGGCTAAGAGGGAAAAATTGTAAAGTAACTGACTAATACTGGGATTTTCCATTGCAAGTTTTTCCTGTGAGAACGGCCTTGGGATATGAGTGGCACGGCAGAGGAGATAAGAACCAGATCTAAAGTTAAACTAACACAAAAGAAAAGAGGCTCAATCTCTGGCAACACAGTGCCTCCACCAGACACTGGGACAGCAGCATCAATGGAACCTATGACACAGGCACTGCTTAAAATAAATCAATCCCTTGAGGCCTTAACAAAGCAATCAGCAGAAAATTCAAAGAAATTGACAGAACTTACAGCAAGATTGGATTTGAATACCACATCAGTGGCAACAAATACAGAATCTATAAATAGACTGATTCAGGAATCTTCAGAAACAAGGAAAATTGCAGAGAGTGCAAAATCTGTCGCAGGTGAGACACAGGAAAGACTTGTGCCGATTGAGAAAAAGGTGAATGAGCATGAAGCGGCCCTCTCCTTACTGGAATTACAACGGAAAGAACGAAATCTGAAATTTAGACAGGTTCCAGAGAAAGAAGAGGACAATCTGGCGGAATTTCTCACAGAGGCAATTCTGGAAAACTGGCAAGAAGATCTGGAGGAAGATGAAGTGGGGATAACAACTGCTTTCAGACTTGGTAGAAAGCAAAGCAAGAAGTCAAGGGATTGTCTGATCACCTTTAGAACCAAAGAGGAAAGAGACAAGATACTGAACCTTCATTACCAAAAAGCTTTGGTGATTGGAAACATTCAAGTCCAAATCTTTAAGGACATCCCTAAATACATCTTGGAAGTGAGGACCTTTTATAGAGATCTTGCCAATTTGCTGAGGAAGAACTTCATACCTTTCAGGTGGGAATTCCCACAGGGGTTGTCCTTTAACTACAAAGGGAAGAAAGTAAGAATAAGAACAGTACAGGAGAAAGAGCACTTTTTGGAGAGAAACCTAGAGGACCTACAGAAAGGTACGGTGGATCCGGCAAGAGAAGGGCAAGGATTAACACCAGAAGGAGGAGGGCTAACAGACATTGCAAATCTATCATTTGGACTACCACAACTGCCAACTGAAGAGGAAGAAAAACTTGGAGCAGTCGGAGGATCAAACATCTAACAAACAAAATGTCTCTGCAACTTCTAAGCTGGAATTGCAACGGTCTGAACCATCCCAGAAAAAAACGACAGGTTTTCCACATTTTGAAAAGGGAACAACTGGATCTGATATGTCTACAGGAAACTCACATAACTAGAGCACACAGGAAATTGTTGGTGAACAAAAGACTGGGACAAGAATTTATATCTTCCGATAAAGTAAAAAAGAGAGGAGTAGTGATTTATGCAAAGGAAAAATTGGACCCAAAGTTAAAATTTAAGGATGAAGAAGGAAGATACCTGGCAATTGAAGTACAGATCCAGGGGGAAAAATATTTGATAATTGGAGTATATGCACCAAATGATGGGAAGGCAGAATTTTTTAAGAAGTTGCATGAGACCTTACTAGATTATCTCGACTGCAAAATAATAATGATGGGGGACATGAATGGAGTGGTTTCTACAAACATGGACAAGGCACAAAGACAGACAATATCTAAAGAAGGAAGATTACCAAAGACTTTCTTCGAGATGACGGAAAATATGGACTTGATTGATATTTGGAGAACAAAGAATCCTCTCGAGAGAGAGGGAACTTTTTTCTCGGAATCTAAAATGACATGGACGAGAATCGACCAAATCTGGGTATCTAGTGTGATGGCTACAAAGATTAAAAAAGTAGAAATCTGCCCAAAAACCTGCTCCGACCATAATGCCGTAAAGATGGAAATGAAAATGACAACAACTGGATCCTTTAGATGGAGAATGAATGACTCCCTATTTAGAGATGAACAATTCTGTATAAAGGCCCTAAAGACATTGAAAGATTACTTCGAGATAAATTTGAGAACAGATGTGGAAAAAAGAACAATTTGGGACGCAAGTAAAGCCGTGATGAGAGGCTTCCTGATACAACAGAATTCAATCAAGAGGAAAAAGCAAAATGAAAGGAAAGAAAGAATTTTAGAAAAAATGAAGGAAGGAGAAAAGAAACTGAGGTCAAATCCAAAGTCTCAAGAAATTTTGAGAGAAATAAAATATTATCAGACGCAATATATGGAACTGACAAATCAAGAGATAGAATGGAAAATTAAACAAATGAGACAAAGGACTTTTGAGTCTGCAGATAAGTGTGGGAAGCTCCTTGCATGGCAATTGAAAAAGAGACAAAAATTGAACACAGTTACTTGTTTGGAGATAGAGGGAAAGAATGTTCATAAGCCAAATGAGATAAGTAACTGTTTCCAAAGTTTTTTCAGGAAATTATACACACAAGGGCCAGTAAATGAACAAGAAATAGAAGAATTTCTTAAAAATTATGGACTACCGAAAATTCCAGAACAGGGCAAGTTGATTTTGAATGAGAAAATAACAGAACAGGAAATAGAGGAGGCCATACAAAAGGCACAACAGGGAAAGTCTCCAGGACCAGACGGACTGACGGCTACATATTATAAAGCTTTGAGAGAAGGTCTAGTGCAACCACTAAAAGAAGTTTGCAATGAAATATTGGAGGGGAAAAAGGCACCTGAAACGTGGAAAGAGGCTTTTATCTCACTTATACCAAAGACCGAGACTGAAAAGAACCAGGTTAAGAACTACCGCCCGATATCATTATTAAATGTGGATTACAAAATTTTTGCAGACATTTTAGCAAAAAGACTGAAGAAAGTATTGACAGGTGAGATTCATAAGGATCAATCTGGCTTTCTCCCGGGTAGACACATGTCTGACAATGTGAGGAACATAATAGACATTGTGGAACTGTTGGAAATGAACATTAACAGAAAAGCGGTTTTGATTTTTGTGGACGCGGAGAAAGCCTTTGACAATATTTGTTGGAGTTTTATGAAAAAGAATCTCCAAGGGATGGGGGTAGGCCAAGGTTTTGAAAATGGTATAGGTGCAATTTATTCTGAGCAGAAGGCAAAGCTAATTGTGAACAATGTGGTAACGGAAGAGATAGCCATAGAGAAAGGAACACGACAGGGATGTCCTATTTCCCCCCTACTTTTTATACTAGTTCTGGAGGTTTTGTTAAATATGATTAGAAAGGACCAGTTGGTTAAAGGAATTCAGGTCGGAGTGAAAGAGTATAAATTAAGGGCATTTGCAGATGACCTAGTTTTGACTTTGCAACAGCCAATCACTAGTACAAAAAGAGTTTTAGAACTGATCGAGATATTTGGTCAAGTTGCAGGATTTAAGCTGAACAAACAAAAAACTAAAGTATTGGAAAAAAACCTAACAAATGAAGAAAAAGAGACATTCCAGAATGAAACAGGTTTGGAGATAGCAAAAAAAGTGAAGTACCTGGGGGTGAATTTGACATCGAAAAATGTGAATCTTTTTAAAGACAATTATGATAAATGTTGGACAGAAGTTAAGAAAGATTTAGACATATGGTCAAGGCTGAAACTTTCCTTGTTAGGCAGAATTGCTGTTATCAAAATGAATGTATTGCCTAGAATGTTATTTCTGTTTCAGACATTACAAATAATAGACAAGATGGACTGTTTCAAGAGGTGGCAGAAAGACATATCGAAATTTGTTTGGCAGGGCAAAAAGCCAAGAATAAAATTTAAGACATTAACAGATGCGAAAGATAGAGGGGGTTTTGCCCTGCCGGACTTAAGACTCTACTATGAATCAGCAGCGTTTTGCTGGTTGAAAGATTGGCTGCTCCTCGAGAATACAGACATTTTGGACCTTGAAGGATTTGACAACAGATTTGGTTGGCATGCATATATATGGTATGACAAGGTAAAATTGCATAAAGGTTTTAAGAACCATATGGTGAGGAAAGCTCTGTATAATGTTTGGATTAAGTATAAAGACCTGTTTGAAAGTAAAACCCCCAGGTGGTTGTCACCAATGGAAGCAAAAGAGGTGAAAAAATTGAATATGGGTTCTAATTGGCCTAAATATTGTGAAATTATAGAACAAGATGGTGAAAATGTAAAATTGCAGAGTTTTGAGAAACTGAAATTTAAGGTGAGAGATTGGTTACATTATCGACAGATAAATGAAGTATTTAAACAGGACAGAAAGAAAGGCTTCCAGGTGGAGAAGTCAAAATTAGAAACAGAACTGTTAGAACCCAATACTAAAAATTTGTCAAGAATGTACAACTTGCTGTTGAAATGGAATACTCAAGATGAAATGGTGAAATCTAATATGATTAAATGGGCACAGGACATTGGGCATGACATTGAATTTGCAGACTGGGAGCAGTTATGGACCACTGGTGTTAAATTTACGGCATGCAATGCCTTAAAAGAAAACATTATGAAAATGATCTACAGGTGGTACATGACTCCTGCTAAGTTAGCAAAGATCTATCATTTGCCCAATAACAAGTGTTGGAAGTGCAGTGAAACGGAGGGAACCTTCTATCACCTTTGGTGGACCTGCCCGAAGATTAAGGCTTTCTGGGAAATGATCTATAATGAAATAAAAAAAGTTCTGAAGAGAACGTTTGTCAAAAAACCAGAGGCCTTTCTCTTGGGTATGGTGGGCCAAATGGTGCCAAAGAAGGATAGGACTTTTTTTATGTACGCCACCACAGCAGCAAGAATTCTTTTAGCAAAGTATTGGAAGACGCAAGATTTACCCACGTTGGAAGAATGGCAGACGAAGGTGATCGACTATATGGGACTGGCAGAGATGACTGGCAGAATTCGAGACCGGGGGAAAGAGGCGGTGGATGAAGATTGGAACAAATTTAAAGTTTATCTTAAAAACTGTTGTAATTTGGAAAATTAGGGGCTCAGAGTTATAAGAGATAAAGAACTACAGTTGTATTAATAACTAACTGAAGTTAAATACATGAAATATATTTAAGTTATGATCAGAGGGTTGCTGAAAAATCTTGAAACAAGAATGCAGAAAAGGGGTGGTATGGGGAAGTCATGTTTTTGTTTGTTTATGTCTATGTTTTTGTTTTGTTTATTCTTTATTTATGGAAAACTAATAAAAATTTATTATAAAAAAAAAAAGAGAGTTGTAGCCCAGCAACAGCTGGAAGCAGCTGGAAGGTCAAAGAATGCCCACCATAGCCATACATAGATCCCATTTCCTATCTGTCATAACAAACTCATTGTAGGAAATTAAGCAAGTCATTACGAACGGTTGGTGTTTGGTCAATATACTACAGAAAGAGATAGTCTGATAAGATGGCTGGTTGAAAGGATAAAGAAAACTTAAGGTTTATTACTCATGGGAAACAAAGCCATTGCAAGTATAGTTTTCTCATGTGGTCGAGATGGAGGCCAGAAGTTAATCCTATCACATGCTAACTCATATTTGGACTAACTTGGAGAAGAAGCAGGAAGGACATAAAGCCTGAGAGGAAGTGACAGCGGTTTTGCTGCTGCTGCAGATGGACAGAACTTCCAACTCCAGGAATATAAAGAGAGAAATAGCAGTATGAACACCACCAGAGAGGTCCAATTAATTGAGTCAGTCTAAGATATCAGAAAACGAAGTACTCTTCTTGTTCATCTTAAAATAAAAAAAAAGTTTTCTTTTTAAAATGTTATGGTAAACAGATGCAATGCATCGGAACACTTGTTATTTATTTGTTGCTGTCAGTTGAATTTATGCCTCTCATTTTATCATGAACTGCAAGACTTCATAAAAGTGTGTCTTATTTCACTGATCTTTAATAACCTGGAAACCTGTAACACAAACCTGTAATGAAGCACCCCATATACTCCAAATTAAAAATAAATGAGTGACCTCAAAGAGCTTTTGCCTTCAAAGGCTCTTTCGTTTGAGTGGTTTGGTTTATATACATATAAACAAGGCGATACACTGGTAAAAATTTCCAGCATCTGAATGTATATAATGCAAAGGAAGTCACTGAGCAGCTATTTATTCCAAGCACATGATTTAGCATTTGTTTATGCAAACCGCATAATTGGAAACTCTGTCCATTTTTCTGCCTGTGCTAAACATTCTGTGTATAAATACTTTTTCATAGTAGATAAATAGGGTTTTTATTTAGGTCTTATCACCTTCATATTACATATTCATTGATTTCAAAACTGCTTTAAACAGCTCAGTAGATGTGAAACATTATGAATTCCGTTTTGGCACCTTGGTATTAAATTTGCATATCAGGTCACGCACTGCTTGACATACATGCAGAATTGCACCACGGCTATTTTATTACGACTCACAAAAGATAGTCAGGAACTGCACGCGTAGCATCAGAAATAAATTAAAAGGGATAAAAGGCCCAGCACTGGACCACTTTTCATTGTTTAGGGATGCCTGAAATGCTTTATTTCTGCCACTCCATAAGTAAGAATCAAGGCTACAGTGCATTTTACTATTCCTCCTCCCTCTTTTACTGGATTTTAATTGTACAAGTTAAATAATAATAATAATAATAATAATAATAATAATAATAATAATAATAATGGAGCCCTTTCACCCAGGTTTGATTCCTGTTTCAGTTCTAATGTTTTTATTCTGTTGATTGGCCTGTAAAAATGGATAAGTGGTCTGTGACAAATAGACATGGTATATTATGCACTGAGACTTTCAGATATGTAATAGCTACTTGATTTCTGGGACAGTGTGGGGCAGGCGTTGTCAGTGTAATAATACTCTCCAGATGTCATTGGATTACAACTCCCATTATTCCTGCTTACTCATTGGATAACACTGGACCAATCACTATCTCCCAGGCTACAATGTTGTTGTGCTGATAAAATATGGAGGGCTTCATGAATGTCATCAGAACTCTCAAGAAGAAGAGCAGGATATAAAGGTGATCATAGAATCATAGAATTTGTAGGGTTGGATGGAACTATGAGGGTCATCAAGTCCATGCTCTACCAACTGAGCTAGGGCTGTTTTGCTTATTCATTTTTCAGAGTGGAAGGGTATACTTCAAAAATTATACAATTATCAAAATGCCAATCAACTTCCAATTAATTCATTTTAGTTAGTGGCTCCCCGCATGGTGGTTTGGATGCAATTCCAATTTTATACCACTGCATTCCATAATCTTAATTAATGTCAGCTACATTTCAGTTATAATAATCCCTTAGTCAACAGCTACATAATTAATAATTTCCATTCATAATGTTACAATATATAAATTTATAAAGCTTCAAGTGAGGAACTCAAACTATTATCTTTATTCTGTCCTGCATGTGATAACTGTTATATGATGTTGTCTCTTTCACTTCCAAGCTGTTGTTTTCTACCTTCGTGGCTTGGAGCGGAACTGAATCTCTAAGTTTCTCAGAGATCTTATCTTTCCATCCCTTGCTTTGATGTCCCAGAACAGGTAACAGTCTGCTAGAAACCATTCAGTCTCACTAGTAGAACATGTTACAGGTCTTAGCCATCTTTCCCTCAGCCTAGGAAAAGGTGGCAGTTTTTGAATGCACAGAAGATTTAATACTGCTTTCTACTTCCTAGAATCTCTGCAGGTTCTTATCACAGCCCCAAAATTCTTTTCATTCCAGCAAGAGATTTATGGCCCAATTAAAGTTTATTTTAGATTATATTCCATCAGTAGCACACACAAATCTCAGTCTCTTTTTCCTTGTCTGTTGTTTTTAAATGGAGGTGAGGAGAATTACTCTGTCTTTCCAACATAGTCATACTTGAGCTCCCCTCCCCCTCCTTTTTTCATTTCAGATCACATGAAGTTTCCATTTTTGCTTGTTAATATCAATATTACTCCAATGTCCCTTCCTCACTTGTAAATATATTTTTATCTTATATTCTGGAAAGGGTTACCGAATCATAAATATATAAAAGAAGCTTAGAACAAACAAACCCTGGGCTTCCCTCTCCCCAACCAACTCTCATACTGAAGACAATCTTATCTCAGGTCAAACTTTTGATCTATGTAGTTAGTATCTTCTGCAATATGTTGTTGCAACCCTTTCCCATCACACGCTGGTACTTTAAAGCCAATTAAAGATCCAATAAAATGGAGAACATTTGTTTCTTAATGGCAGAATAGGAGGGTTTTTGCCAGGCGAAGTGCTTTTGCACTCAGTGCCTCCCACATTCCATGCCGGAGTGGGAGCCAGGTACCGAGACGAACTGTGAGTGAAACCCATTCTGCCCATCCCCAGGGGGAATTTGAAAGGATGATTTACCTTTTGTCATCCTTGTTTTTTGTTTGCTGACGAACCCCCACTGTTGTAGGGGCTGCCTCCATTAAGGAAGGCGGGACCAGAAGCCGTGATTGTGCCATGTCAAGTGATGCTACAACCATGTATTCGTATTTCCCTTATTTCTCAATTATTTAAAAAGTTGTACCATGCCTGTTCTACAAAACACACCCTTGTATACTTCCTCTTACTATAACTGTATATAACTGTTTTGATTTTTTTTTTATTGTATAGAGATTATGTTATGTATTGACATTCAACTCCCATAATCCCTGATTACTGGCCATGCTGGCTGGGGCTGATTGGAATTGGAGTCTAACAGGATCTGGAGTCCTGTGGTGTCGGGGGAAATATTGATATTAATACCCTCAGTTCAGGTTGCAATCCTATATCTACTTTCCCGAGAGTAAAGCTCTTTAAAATCAAAGGGACTTTATTCTGGGAAAGACATGTATATGATTGGACAGCTGGCCTCCTGTTTGCACACATGAGTTTTATGTGTTTTGGAGTTCTGAACCAGAGAACTTAAGGAAAGCCCTGCTAAATCAGGTCCATGGCCCATCTAGTCCAGCATTCTCTTCTCACAGTGGCCAGCCAGATGCCCATGGGAAGAGTGCAAGTCAGACATGAGTGCAACAGCTCTCTGCCCACCTGCGACTCCCAACTCCTGGCACCCGGGACATAGCCATAGTCCTCCCCAAAAAATTCAAGTCCTTTTAATCCAACTTGGTGATCACCACTGCTTCCCATGGGAGTGAGTTCCATAGTTTAACTATGCACTGGGTGAAGAAGTACTTCTTTTATCTGCCCTGGCTCTTCCAACATTCAGAGGACTGTGGGAAACGTGCCCAGTGCGGCACTGGGAGAGGACTGTGCCTTGAGTTTGTTGCAGGGCCAATGAATCAAAGTCAATTTGCATAATACATTTTGATAGGCTTGACCTTATTTGCAGATGATCTGCACACACATGAAAGAACCAGAGTCGCTCATCATGACAGACAAGTTCAAGCTCACCAGATGAGTAATTTAGCCTTCACACAGTCATCTTAAAATATAATGATAATCTTAAATTATTTAGCATTATTTATTTGAAAACTTATAAGCTGCTTGATCAAAAAGTCACTGGTGTATGAAGAAAATGATAGCTAAAATATAGGTGAAATCCATAAACCAACTGAACAAATATACATAATTAATAACAAAGAAAAAATCACTAAAACAAACATAAGTAATTAAATCATGTGTCAAGGACAGACTTCCTAAAACAAAAATGTTTTCAGCAGGTATCTAAAATAATATAGTGAGGATGCATGGCTAATGTCAATGTCAATGCCTAATGTCAATAGGCAGGAAGTTCCAAAGCCCATGTGCTATAGCAGTGCAGGAACAATTCCTTGTATGTGGCAGGTGCCACAGACTGAAGAAATCAAATAGGCATATATAAGAGGCAAGGTGATCCCTTAATTATGTTGTTTTAAACTCCACTTTAACTCCATCTTCTCCAACCAGTATCTTTACTAGACTACAAGTTCCATTATCCCTGACCATTTGCTACACACCTAAGGAGAGCCCTGCTGGATCAGGCCAAAAGACCACCTAGTCATACAATCATAGAGTCAGAAAGGACCCTAAGGGTCATCTAGTCCAACCCACTTTAAGGCAGGCATCTTTTGCCCAAGGCAAGGCTCAAACCCATGACCTTGAGACTAAGAGTCTCATGCTCTACCGACTGAGCTACTAGGTGAATAATGGCCAAATGGATGCCCCAGGAAGCTTGCAAACTGGCTGGGGCTGATAATAGTTGGAGTCCATCGCATCCAGGGAGCTAGTGGCACCTGCTTTAGAATTTTTTTTGATTGCGTGGTTTGCACTGATTAAAAAGTAATGGTTTAATACAACATTCTTTTCTGCAACTCATTCAGAGACATTTTTAGTTGAAAATTCAATAAAAGTCTAAAGTTCAATAATAAATAAGCAATTGGGGTTGTTTTGCAAGCATCCTAAGTTGTTGCTATGCTGAGTCTATCATTGTCATCAGCTCGTTGCTGGCAGTGATTAGAACCCATTCCTTACACTTTCTCATCTCCCTTGTTTGGGATGATGGACCACACTGGTGTTCCAAAATTTCCAAAGAAACCCATGTATCTTATCTGAAGTACCATATTAATGGGCATTGCCTAGTAACCCTTGTTGCAGGGTGTGTGTATCTGTGTAGATATTACCATATATCAAGCATTTCAAGGTATTACTTTACCGCAGGATGCTTTGCTAAATCCTCACACTCTTAGCACTTCATAAAAATGTTTAATTTATGTTTATATATTCGTATTCAAAATGTTAGTTAACAGCCTGTAGGGACCTGGTAATAGGATATTTTCCCCATTCTTTTTTATGTTTATTAGCTACATTAATGACTGTTTCTGCAACTCTGCTACAAAGGCTCATGCTAATGAACGCCAATTAATTCCAAAATGATTTTAAACAAAGGGTGATGAGAATAACCAATCAACCATGGCAGTGTAAAGAGCAGGCAAGTTGCTCTGACCTATTTCCCCCCCTTCCATGTTGTTTCTCTGTTGACAGCTAGCACTGATAGTCCTCTAGCCCACTGTTTCCTGTGTGTACACACGCAAGTGTAACATTCCTTATCATTTCTCCCTCTCTCACACACATGTACACTTGGAGCAGACCAGAGAAACCAGAACTGATTTGAAATTTATCAGGAAAAAATGTATTCTGAGAAATTATATGAGAATTTACTCTGCTTTGAGAGGAAGGGTCTGCTTCCAAACTATAATTTAATTGGGAGTGGGGTACATCTATAGACTGGAAAAGAATAAGTGAGATCAATACCTCCACAATCATTTTGCCACCAGCAAATCAGAAGGAGAATTTGTATTCATCTGTAAATCCCACCCAACATTGTATGTTGTTTAGGGAAGCAATGAGTTTGGATCCACACTCTCAAAATATGAACTGTAGTGTCCTCTCCCATAAGGTTTTTGATAAATCGAAAAGACCCATGATAGAGAAACACTTTGTGCAAGAGATATTATGCATACATGTCCAACTGCAATGGCACACCAGCTTGGCTTTGGGTCTGGTTGTCTGTCTCGAAGAGCTAACAGTGGAAGGACAAAATGTCAACATCATCCATTCTGGTGGAAACAGAATCACCATCTTTGGGCCACCTTCAGTGTTCACCTATTAGCCCACATCTCATTTAAGTGCTACAATTAGATCTGCCACTTATTATTCCTCCTGCCATAGTTTCTCAAAGATTTCTAACAGTGGCCATGCATTGCACACCTGGTAGAAGATGGGGTGGGGGGAGTTTCCTTTTAAACAATGCAAGAGCTAACCAATGCGAAAACCTAATAATTAAATTACATTTAGCCGGCAGCGATTATTATTCTGTACTGCTCTCCCACCGAGGCAGCCACGGTGATACGATTTAAGCAGCAATCTAGCAGAACACTTTTCATTGCCCATGATTGTTGTGCTGAGTAAATTGGCTCGCATCATCTTTGACTCTAATTTGGGTTTTTAGAACAGTTAATTTGAACTTAAGCACCTATGGAAATGTCATTATCAGGAGGTGTCTGCATTGGAATCCTCTTTCTAGTGGGGCTGTTTCAAACTGGCTGGGCAATTCTGTAGATGTTTCTTATGCTCTCTAATGTGCCATTTATCAGTGATTTATCAGACAATGTCAAAGAGAAAGGGGGCTTGGCTACACACAACAGCTTTTGGCAACATAAACACCACGGAGAAAACTGAGATAGTGTTTCTTTTTGAAAAGGTAGTTGGTCCTTTTACAGTGCGGATCTATGCTAAATAAGGACTCACTAAACAATTATTTGCTTCAGTTAATCAACTTGTTAACTGCAGATGAAGAACATGGACCATGACTGCAGCTTCCCCTTAGAAAAGGTTATTCACCGCTGGTGGCATTGTTGAGAAAGTCCCAGAATCCCACATAATGTCTTCAGGGTCTGATGATTAGGAAGATATAACAGTGCATAGGATGGTTGCCTGACAGGGCAGCTCCGGGTCCCCAGGTCAAAGAGCTGTACCCAACTAACTTTTATTCAGGGTAAAGGTAAAGGGGCCCCTGACCATTAGGTCCAAGGTAGACCCATTTAAATTAATAGTCCTTAGCTTGTTGTGGCCATTAACTTAAATAGATATACTTTGAGTAATACTAACTTTGGAGGAAACCCAAACATATTCATTAAAAGTAAAGAATGGCAGCCTGGAGCCAAAGTAAACCACCTGCCTCCCACAACCCCATCACAAATTCATGTAAAGCATGTCTAAGGATGGAGTGCCAGGTATGGCATTAGAACTTGTTGATGGATGACCTGGGGATAGAAGTTGGCTGGTGGCAAGTTCCCCCCATGTGCTCTAAACAGCAGTTGTCATATGTCAGCAAACAGTATAAAGCCAGACTAATAAAATGCTCGCATTCGTGTTTTAACTTGCTGCCTGTTAGGGAGAAAGTCAACTGGCCTCCCAGCGTAAAAAGTTCTACAGCTTGGGTGCAATCACCGAGAAGACCCTAACTGCATCTCTACATGTTGCACATCAGATCAGATTCATAAGCAGATCAGCTCCTGGTGCACTGGTGCTTCTGAGATGCATGGGTAGGTTCATTTAGGCTAGGTGTCAGGAATCTTTGGTCCTCTAGATGTTGCTGAACTACAACTCCTGTCTTCTTTGGCCACTGGCTACGCTTGTGGGGATTCAGAGGATTCAGAACTTTTCACCTTTTCACCTTTTGGTGAAAAATTATTTAAATACGGAATTTTTTTCAACAATGTGGGATATGTTTTGCTGAATTGGACTCTGATAGTAAGAAGGGAGACTCTGAATTTGTTTCTGAAGTCTCACCCAGTTGATAAAGGTACCCCTGCCCGTACGGGCCAGTCTTGACAGACTCTAGGGTTGTGTGCCCATCTCACTTAAGAGGCCGGGGGCCAGCGCTGTCCGGAGACACTTTCCGGGTCACGTGGCCAGCGTGACAAGCTGCATCTGGCGAGCCAGCGCAGCACACAGAAACGCTGTTTACCTTCCCGCCAGTAAGCGGTCCCTATTTATCTACTTGCACCCGGGGGTGCTTTCGAACTGCTAGGTTGGCAGGCGCTGGGACCGAGCAACGGGAGTGCACCCCGCCGCGGGGATTCGAACCGCCAACCTTTCGATCGGCAAGCCCTAGGCGCTGAGGCTCTTACCCAGTTGATAGAGGCAGCCAATTGGTAAGTATGTGCTGAATTAAAAATGTACACCTCCCTTAACAGGCACAGAAGGCAGAGTGTCACTTTTCCTCACCGAGAGAGGAAAATCGTGGATTATATATACGGAACGTTAACTGTATCAGGATGAAATACAAAGGAGTCACATCAAAGAAGCCATGTTCAAATCAGTGAATAGTTTAGCAGAAAAGATTGGGAAGGCAGGATACTTGTGGGTTTTGTTAAGAGCAAGAGCGCTGACAGAAGTTGAAAGTGATTACCTAGTTGAAAGCAATTACCTAGCCTGATGAGACAAATTATAATGAACATTGCTTCTCAAGAGCCAATGGATGTCCAGATTAGATACTTTAAAATAGAAGAAAAAGTAGGGGACACCCAGCAACTCAAAACCTCAGGTGCAAATAGACAGCTTTCCAAGTAACTTGTAGTTTACTTGTTTACAGAATTGTCTGGAATTTACGCAATCAAAGCTTGCATTCCTAGATGCCACAATGGGCTTTGCCTGTAATGATATAAGGTGTACCCATGTTGGGGGATGGCATGGGGTATATTCAAACATGGGAAATACTGCATTTGTTTTCCTGATTATAATGCTAGCAGTTCTGTCCCATGTCCTAATCTTCCTTTCACACTGTAGTACCTGTTGTGTTAGTTAACTGTTGCTTTCCGACCAATGTACTACCATGTCATGCTAAACTACATTCACACCAGTGGGCCTGGTGTACCACAGCAATGACTGTCATTGGACAATGGGGATTCTCCCCAATCCTTTCCGCACATGCATACTTCTGTTCCCCCATGATTTCCCCACACAACTGGCATGAAAGAACTGGATGTATTCTGGCATACTGCCCCAGCCATGGGAGATAGATCCAGATCAGGCTCATTATGCAGGGTGAATAGATTCAGCCCTTTTCTCTGGCACTAATTTTCCAAGTGCAACTCTTACTCTGTGCTGATATTTCAACCCAGGATGCTAACAGGAGTGCTTTTTTTTTCCTGCCCAGGGGGTGGGGGTTAAGTAGGGAGGGATTGCAGGCAGAATTAAATGGCTAACCCCTGTGTCACAATCCCAATCTGGATCTCTCACACCACTACTTTCAGTTAAAGAGAGAGAGAGAGAAGGAGAATCCCAATCATGGAATTCAAAGGTCATTTCCAGATGACCTGCTAAATGAGCATTCATCCTGATTTGTTTGAGGAGAGAATAGACAATGTCAGCTATTTAATGAGCGTTCATCCTGATTCGTTTGATGCCATTGCATCAAAGCAAGTTTTATCCTACACTTCCCACCTGAAAATAGCTACAGTCCCCCCAAACGAATTTCATCAACCCACTCTATCACACTTGTAGACTATCTTCCCTCCAACAAAATTCATGGGGGGTTGCCCCGCCCCCTGCCTGGATTTCATCCCTACAACAATATGTGAGGTACATTAGGGACCCAAGGGCTGGATGGAAAGCCCTAATATGGGTCTCATTGATCCAAGCGTATCCACTACACTAACTGACTCTATGAAGCTGTTACACCTGAGCATTTGGAAATGGAAAATGGAACAAATCATAAAAGAGTGCATCATCATCAGCATTTCTTTTTTAATGCATGGCATGATATGTAGCAGTTTCATTTCTGGCCCAGGGGAGGGGGAGGCCAAATATTGCCAGGATTACAGAACACAGAAAGTCTACTCTGGTAGAAATGTAAGAAGGCATCATTATTCATTCTGGCCCATATTCAATACAGGCAGCATTGCTTCTGCTCCACTGCGGTTTGACTTCTGCTATTTTTAAAAAAATATGTTATGTCTTATTGTCTGCTGTGGCATAATGGAAAACTGAAATAACTCATGTAATTAATTATGTAAATTATGTAAGTTGCATCATCATTATGTTATTCCACCCTATTCATTTCAATGCAAAGGAAACACACTACAAAGAGGTGGGGGATATAATCAATTATGTATCATTTGCAGACTGAAAGCAACAACAGCAAATGCCACTCGTATTTACTGGATTGATTTCTATTCTGGACATGGGAGGTGTAGCATAGCTCAGTCGGTAGAGCACGAGAATCTTAATGTCAGGGTCATAGGTTTGTGCCCCACATTGGGCAAAAGATTCCTGCACTACAGGGGGTGGACTCTACAATTCCATCTATAAGCCAACATTGGCAATTTTTGCTTCCGCTTCTGTTTTTCATCAAAATTCTCTTACATTCCTCTTGCCATTCATGACCTCCCAACCGCTCCTTGAAATTGTCACCCTGTGCACCTACAATGTTTAGAAACAAAAATCCTATTAGCACCATTTTTATTTTTTACTACGCCTAGTAGTTGGGCAGGGGTGATTCCTGAGTGGGGGGGATTAATGGCTGGAGGGGAAAGGGATAAACCTCTTGCCCCTGTGTGCTCATGTTGCTGATAACCATCACACTTCCTGCAGTTGTAATTTATTTGAGAAAAACAAGAGGCGTAGCTACCTGCTACGCATGAATCCTAATGTGTAGCTTGATCCTTAGAATAATAAGATTCAAACAGCTGGAAGAAACTTGGAGGTCACATAGTTTGACCCCTGCTCAATGCAGGATCTGCAATGCAGAATGCAACAGCAGCATCCCTGACAGACATCTGTCCGAAATCTTCTTTCTTTCTTATTAAATCTGCATACTGCCCTTCATCCAAAGATAAGAGGACAGCTCACAATATAAAAATACAAAATGAGAACACAAAATACATAACGAAACAACAAATGCAAACTGAAAATCCCCCTCCCAGAAACACATTGAAAGGGCCACAGATTGTTTTATCAGCCAAAGGCATGATCGTAGAAGGACATTTTCGCCTGGCACCTAAAGATATGTCGGCAAGCCTCCATTGGGACAGGATCTGACCAACGAGGAGCCTGCTTTCATGTTGCCACCCTCCTGACCTTTCTTGGAGGGGACACACAAAGCAGGGCCTCAGATGATGATCGCAGGGTGTGGGTTGGTTCATATGGGGAAAGGCAGTCAGTTCTGCCACCTCCTTTGGGCCGGACTGTAAAATGGTCTGCACTACTCAGAAAAGCTCTGCTGGAGGGACCAATGGTGATGGAATGGAGGCAGCAAGGTATGCCTTCTTTGTTGTCTTTACTGCAACTAGGTAGGCTCGATTATGAGCCCTCCCAAGTGTCTGATTGCATTCAACCACAGTTTTGCTCCATTCATGTTTGAGGTATGTTTGTTTCCTTGCCATAAGTTCTGGAATATACCAGAGAGCCAAGCAAGCTTCATGAAATGAGGGAGCTCAGGGGCCATCAGGTCAACAGTCCAAGCCATTCAGATGTTCCAGAGGTCATCCAGAGTTTCAACTGGAATGCCAGTCATATGAACAGGGAAATCCCCCAGGGTCATCTGGAAACGCATTGGATCTATCAGCCTTGGGGGGTAGACCATCCTAAGGTGTCCCCCACTTCCACATTGGGGTAAAAGGTGCTGAGAGCCTAAATCTCAACAGGAAATTATCTGTGCAACAGGCCTTCAAATATTTGAAGACTGCTATCATATCTTGTAATCTTCTTTTTTCCAGACTAAATATATCCAGCTCTTGCAACTAAGGATGCCAGTTAATTCCAACAAAGACAGAAATAGGAACAGAAATGTCCCATATCTGGAATGGAATCCAATCCAGCAAATATAATTGGTAATCAATGCTGTTGTTTCAGTTCACAAATAACACATAACTGATTACTCTCCCACTATTTGCATTGTGTTTCCTTTGCATGAAACAAACAGGGTGGAATAATGCAATGATAACCATATTTCACCACAAAAGACAGCAAGACATTCAATGTTATTTTGGGTGGAAAACAAACTGCAGTGGAAGAGAAACAGTGTTGCATGCAGCAAATACAGGGCATAATGGAAAACAACATCCTCTTACATCCATACTTGTATCTACTCCTTATAGGACTTTTCCAAGCTCCTTCATCATCCTACTGAGTTTGTTTTCCACTGGAAAGGAGTTGGGGAAGGGCAAAACCACATTGACCCATTCCTAGAAGGTATAGGTCAAGTGGCAAACCACTTTAACCCATGCTTTCTAGGCACATGTGGAAGTGTAGACGAGCCCTAGGTTATACTCAGAGCAGACCCGTTGAAATTAATGGAGATAGCTATCTTAGGTTCATTAATTTCAATAAGATTACTGTCAGTACAAGTTCAATACACCCAATAGTTAGTAGCTAAGTCATACTCAAACTAGACCCCGTGAAATCAATGAACATGAATAACTTATGTATGCTTATTTTGATGGGTCTATTCCAAATATGACTTAAGATACAATCTCCTAGGAGTGCACTGGCTTTTTTTAATATATAGCAACATAACATTGTTGGCTCATATTCACCTTGTGATCAGCTAATGGAACAGATCAAACCCTAGATCTGTGAGGATGAGGTGGGCTATTTAGGTGGATCTCTGGCTTTGCTGGCTAAAGCTCTTCATCCCGACTCAGCCAAGGGTCAGCCGAAGCCAGATCAGTCAAGGCTGGGGTAAGTCCCCCAAAAGGTGAGTGCTGGGGGCGTAGTAAAGGCGGGCAGGGCCAGGGCAGGGCACAGCAATACTTACTCCCATGAACTAGCAACCCAGTGGGAGATACAATGGCAAAAAGGCTTGTGTATATCAAACTCTCTCTTAATGGCTTATTTCCCTTCTGCCATGCGTATGTCAGCTCAGTCTGCAGCAGCACCCAGTGTAATGTGTGCTGGATTCCTATAGTTTGGATTGCACTGTTAGACACTGAGATTCTTTGCACAGGTACTCCTGCCAAGCCAGATCTCCACCATCCTATACTCCCACCTTTGGCTTTCTTCTGGTACCTAATGCAAGACATTACATTCATTTCTCTTGAATTTCAACTTGTTGGTTTCTAACCAATGTCTCAAACTGCCAAGATCTTTCCCACATACACACCCCTGGAAGATAGCTCAATCTATGCAATCATCAAACACAAATACCAAGCACTGTAAATCTGATAAAGAGATGCAAAGTTCCATACAACCCAGAATCTTCCAAACAGTCCATATATGTAAACAAAAGAACACAGAAACATTTTTAAACAACAAACTTTGAGCTTTAGGCAGAATCCCATTAACAGCATGGAATCCTATAACATGTCCACCAGGGCATGCTGTCTTAGGTAAGCAAGTTACCAATAGGGGAGGGAAAAGAAGCCAAAGGTATAACAAGAGGGGTCTGCTTGTCGCCCTCCCTATGCCTAAGATTGAATGGGCCTTCTAGAAAATCAGATTATAAAAAGATCCCTTTGTCTTTTATGGTGCTACTCAGTCCTCCCAGCTTTGTGCTCTTTGCAAATCTGTCATGCACCCCCTTTTCACTTTTATGCAAATCGTGTGTGTGTGTGTGTGTGTGTGTGTGTGTTTTGAACAGCACAGGTCTGAGGACAGAGCCCTGTGGCATTCAACATGAGACCTCACAACCAGATGATACTCCCTGGGTATGCTTGTTCAAGCAGCCAGGGGTCTACCTAGCAGGAGTATCGTTCAGCCCACCTTTCCCATCTTGTGTCATTTCATGATCAAAATGAGC
Source organism: Podarcis muralis (assembly GCF_964188315.1). Taxonomy (NCBI): domain Eukaryota; kingdom Metazoa; phylum Chordata; class Lepidosauria; order Squamata; family Lacertidae; genus Podarcis; species Podarcis muralis. Next base: position 42,800,842 of record NC_135673.1, read on the forward strand.
TTGCTACCATTTTTATCCCTGTGCAGATGTTTTAAAACAAAAAACAAGCAACGTGCACAGACAGATCCATTGTTTATTTACGACCCCCATGACAATCAGCATGGCATATGCGCCTACAATGTTTGACAGATAAAAAGAGTTATTTACAGAAGCCGTGTTTATTATGTATGAAGATGCAAGCAGCTCTAGTATTTGTTAAGCCCTCCATTCATTCTCCCCAGAGCTGGCATCCAGGACAGTCATAGAACGGCACAGGGGTAACATCGCAAATGCATGTCATTTTCATCTTGTGACTGTTAATTTTGGAACACAGTTTAGCTTTGCCATTTTCACATGGCTTCATTTATTGGGTGGGGCAGGGAATGGATGCTCAGCACAGGAATTTCTCTTAAACACACTGGATTTTTAACTAAATTCTTTGTTGTACTCCTGATAACTCTATTCTCTGGGCTTTGGATGCAGTCCAACCAACAACATCTCCCAAGTGCCATGCTGGCTACCACTGGGCATTATTGTAGTGGCAAATTCAGAAGTTCAGGGCTCCCTCATGGTAGTCACAAGTATGTCCCCTCACAGCCACTCAGCCTTCTAACACTATACTATAATTATGCAGTAATCATAAAATTTTGTAGTAATAATAGAGATGTATTACCATGATCAGTGCTGATCTCTATGTGTTACCTTTCAGCTCTATCTATTTTCTGTGCACATATATGGGCAAATGCTTTGGAGTGATTTCCATGAAGTTCCATTGTATGTAAAAAAACAAACAAACTTGCACCCCACTCTCTTCAAAGCACCTTGTGTTTTCAGTCTTCTTAAATGCCTAGCTTATAGAAAAAGTTTTTCCTTGGTGTCCTTTCTATGTACCTTCTCCAAAGTGACCCTAGGAACTAGTCTTCAGTGGCAGGCTCACTTCCTTTTACTCTGGGCTGATGAGACTAATAGTAGGTGCAATGGCCAAGAAGGCAGTTTCTGCAGGTGCTGTAGAGGGAAGTCAGGGGCAGGTGGGCTCATCAACCTGGGAAAATAGCCCAACTAAGAGAAGTAAAGCTTTGATCCTAAACATCTGCTTCCTTGCAGGATATCTTTGGGAAAAGATAAAGCTAAGGAGTAAACCCTACACAAATCCGGAGTGGAGTTCCTAAGATGGTTGAACAGCACCTTGCACACTTCCTTCCAGCAACTCCTACAGCCAAGCTGGTGCCAAATGGATTGCACTGCTTTCCTTTGGACCACAACAGTGAGGCAGAGAAGGGGGTCTTGCCATCTGGGCAGCCCAGGATCTTTATATGCACTATATATATAGGCTTGCGCCCCAGAGAGGTCACTTCAGTGCCGCTAATGCAGCGGTTTGACTTCAACTCTGGTGGCACACTCCATTGTTTCTCAAAAGAGATATGAATGCCAACAACAATTCCAAGCCGCACAAAGGATGAGAAGGCTTCTTCTCCTGGCTTCTTCCCCCCTTTCATACTGATTGGGCAGCTCTAGGATGCTGGAGAGAGGCACCCTGCTGCAGAAATATTAACAAGTCTTTGACCCTGGACTATTCCATCTCTAATTATGGGCTATAGCTGCAGGAGGGAGCAGGAAGCAGGAAAGCATATAGAACATGAGATTTAATTTAGAAGGAAACCCTTCTGAGAAAACTGATGTAAGAAAGCTATATCTCAACAGCAACTTCAGCTTCCAAAAAATATTGTGTATAGTCTTCCTATTTCCTTCCTCTTCTCTCCAAGGAAACCCAGCTGGAACGATACTTGTGCACCAAAGGCTTATGGCTAGACATCTACCATCTCGATTTGGATTCAAAAGACCTCAATCAAGAAGCGCCATGCAGCCACTGCTTCAAATGAAAAGGAACAAATGGTTGCAGAAATTTGCCAATATCATTAAGAGCATGTCAAGCTGGTTTCAATTAGGAAAGCACTGATTTGCATATTAAAGAAAATACCTATTTCAATGTTCACCTGCTAAAACATAGGCAACTGTAGATGTAAGTGTAAAATGTCACTAACAACACATATGACTGCTGATTTTTCTACTAATTGTCACCACTGGTGATATCCCTGCTTGTAATTCCAAGCATACTGCCTCCAGCAATGGGAGGAGGGCAATCAATATGGCTAGTACACACTAACAACCTAATATTCCATCTTACTGTCTTCTTAATAGTTATGGAAATAAGTGGCTGGCTAATACAAGGTCTGGCTATTTGGCCACCTCATCTACTACTCTAAACTCTGACTAGCAGTGAGTCTCAGGGTTCTCACTCAGGCTGTGAACCTTCCTGTCACTCTCTGAATGGGAGATGGTGACTCTCTGGTTTGAAACCAAGGACCTTTTGCATGCTGAGCACATGTTCTACTGCTGAGCTATGCTCTCCTCCCACTTTCCTAGGAGTCAGCACAGCTTCTCTACTAGGTGGAGTGAAAAAGCAAAGTGTTTCCCCACTCAGTGCATTGCCTCCCCACCTCAAACCATCCCCTGAAAAACTCCTATCAATCTCCTAAAGGGATCCACCAAAACAAGCTAGGTATCTTTCCCTTAAGCAATCTCCCCACAAATTCTATTAAATGTTAGCAATTGACTCTAAAGGCTGTTTCCCCCCTCTTATAATGTTATGGGATAAGCTGTTTAAAGATTGTTCTTTATCCAAACAGCAGTGTTTCCTTTTTAGTAATGGAAAGTTAGATCGGGATCCAAAGTGCCTTGCAGCCAGTTTTGATTGCCCAGACGGGTGTATGTGTGTGTGCCTTGTGTTACTTGGACAGCATTACTGTACAACAAACTTATTTTGAAACTGAGCAGTGTGTGTGTTTAAAGATCTTGAAAGAAAACTCACAGGGTGCTGCCAAAGTCTGTGGGTGGAAGTACAGTAGCTGCTGGGATCCCAGTTTTAGACTGAACAGGAACATGATAGCAGCCATTCCACTTGGACAGTGGTACCATCAAGACAGGATTTCTAGGGATGGATTCAAGGACCACTTTAAGAAAAATATGCAGTAGGGGCTCCCAATGTAACTGGGCTCTCTTACCACAATTTGAAACAAGTGAAGTAATACATAAGGTAAAGGTAAAGGTACCCCTGCCCGTACGGGCCAGTCTTGACAGACTCTAGGGTTGTGCGCCCATCTCACTCTATAGGTCGGGGGCCAGCGCTGTCCGGAGACACTTCTGGGTCACATGGCCAGCGTGACAAAGCCACATCTGGCGAGCCAGCGCAGCACATGGAAATGCCGTTTACCTTCCCGCCAGTAAGCAGTCCCTATTTATCTACTTGCACCCGAAGGTGCTTTCGAACTGCTAGGTTGGCAGGCGCTGGGACCGAGCAACGGGAGCGCACCCCGCTGCGGGAATTTGAACCGCCGACCTTTCGATCGGCAAGCCCTAGGCGCTGAGGCTTTTACCCACAGCGCCACCCGCGTCCCCCTGAAGTAATACATATTACTATGCAAAGAGCCCCTGCCCTGGACAGCCATTAAATCTAAATTCTTCTAACTGCACCATTGATTGTAACAGAGATGAGAAGCAGAGCCACTCCATGGGTTCTACTGAGATACCAACTGCCATTTTTCTTCTCCCCTCCATGAGCTGTCTCTGCTATAAGTTGTTTATTGTAAGAACAATTTAACCTTAAGAACTGGTGCCTGTCTATTCGACTGCAATCACCAGGCAGGGAATGTCTTCATTGTTCATTATCTGTATTGCACTTAGCAAAATTTAGGCACTGCTTGATTCTGTGCATGGATAATTATAATCGGTTTCCTAACAGCACATAGGATGGGAGCATGTTTTAAGGTGTGAAACTGCTCCTGCATTTGGTGGGGCTATTTCTTGGAGACCCTATGGGCATAAGCCAATTAAGAACCATCCACAGCCAGCTTTCAGAATTGGTTTCAGTTTGTTTCTTTCATTTCAGAAGTCAGACTTGGAAAGTCACATATAAACTATATGCAATGTGGTGCTTCCAGATTGGCCTCCTTGCTCAAAATGTTACACATCTCTTCGTTGTTAATAATAATAATAATAATAATAATAATAATAATAATAATAATATTTATACCCCGCCCTCCCTGGCCAGAGCTGGGCCAGGGCAGCTAGCACCAATAAAATCACAGTAAAAACATAATAGGGGGAAAAGAGAGGGGGGGGACAATTTAAAATATCGATTAAAATACAATTTAAAATGCAGCCTCATTTTAAAATAGCCAATAAATCAAGACCATAAGGGGAGAGAAACATAAGGGTCAGACCGAGTCCAAACCAAAGGCCAGGCGGAACAGCTCTGTCTTGCAGGTCCTGCGGAAACATGTCAAGTCCCGCAGGGCCCTATTCTCTTGTGAGAGAGCATTCCACCACGTTGGGGCCAGTGCTGAAAAGGCCCTGGCCCTAGTTGAAACCAATCTAACCTCCTTGAGGCTCGGAATCTCCAAAGTGTTGTTATTTGTGGACCTTAAGGTCCTCTGCAGGGCATACCAGGAGAGTTATTGCTACTTGAGCTTGCTATCCTGTCCTCTGTCTCCTATTCGCCAGGTAGATTTGAGGGTCCCCCCCCCAATAAACCATTGCCTTCTGATTAGAACAGTGCTTTCAAACAGCTGGCCTTCAGGGAAGGGTTTCCACACTGATTTGTCTGCAGAGGGACCCCTGAGCAACCCTGAGCAGGATCTGGAGTCCTGCTCCTTACATTGCATGTTCTTTTTATATGGATGGAGCCACCCACTGGTTTGTTTAGAACCATTCCTATACACCTATGGGACTGGGCATTGCCAGGGAAGATCACTAGTTGCTAGCAATTTTGGGGGGAAACTGGTCCACCATGGATTAATTTGTCTCATTGAGGAACCCTTTGATAATGTTCTAAGGAAAGTAACGGCTCTCTAAAACACAGTTTAGGAAACCTAGAAATTATTTATCTGATCCTGACTAATTACATATTTATTATGTCCATCTTCCCATGAACTACAAGGTGGCATATGTGGTTCTCCCCCCATCCATTTTATCTCACAACAGCTCAGCAAGGTAGGCTAGGTTGAGGCCTGAGTGGGGGTTTGAAGCTGGGTCTCCCTGGTCTTAGTTCAACACACTAACTGTAGTCCCGAATCATGGGACTATTGAAACTTTCCAGCACATTTGACAGTCCTTCAGAAATCCATTCCTTTCTTTAGTTAGTTTTTAGGTCTTCTGAACCATTGGCCAATTAATCGTAGGGGTAATTTTACAAAAAATAATAATAATTTATCAACATTCAAGCTTATACTAAAAACAGCTGGTCAGAGAGTGTGATTTCATTCTTTAGAGGAAGGCACTGCCATTAAATCTTTCATGCAACATCCTTTCATACCAATTTAAGGAAACTGCAGCTGCTATGTCCTTTCTTTGTTTTCCAAAAAGCAAAATCAATCCACTTAAGAAGGAGGGATTTTGAAACCGAGTTCCAGGAGAACTCTGGGGTTTTTCCACAGCAACAGGAGCTCCTCACTAAGAAGAAACCAGTAACAGCACACAACAAGCCACTGAATGATGGGTTGCCTAACATGATCAAACTTCAAGGGATGCATTGGGAAACTATGCATTTTGGTAATCTATTGATAGATTACTGGATGAATTACATGGCATCAGTGGAGCCCTGAAATATATATCCCACATCTTCTCCAAGGAGGTCAAGGTGGTGTACATGGTGGTACACAGTTGACGCTGATGGAGTAATCAACCTGCAGATTAGGTTGGTCAATTCAGGATACACACCCCAGTGCCTAAGCCAAGACCGTATTGCATCTGTAGTCAATAAAGTTGTGGTCTGCTTGATCCCAAGAACTGCCTTGCTGCATCTTTATTACTCTATCTGTCCATGGCGATCATGACATTCGTCTGCTTACTGCTTCTGGGCCTGCAATGAATTTCGGTATTTGATTACACACACACACACACACACACACACACACACACACACACACATTTTATCCAAGTATGTGCATTTCTAGTAGACGTTACTTGGCAGGAGAACTGCATTGCAAATTTCGGGGATGTGTGACTTTCAAAGGATGGCTGTATTTCAGCCTGTCTATTGCTTGAAACTGAGCTAACTAGGACTTTGTAAAACAAAACAAAAAAGAGGAATAAGCAAATTAAGTAGGTTCACTTTTAAATGCAAACTGAATTGAATTTATCTCCCAATCCTAGGGTGAAATTTAATGGCAGTGGTGGCAGCAGTATTGCAGTGCCCCTCAGGCAGCGTAAGGCAACATTCTCTCCTCTTTGCTCACAATCTTTTCTCTAAGAGATCCCATGTCATAATGTAACATTTTTGAAAGAGGAGTTGTGGGGCGAAATGGTGGGTGCTGAGAGGGGTGCCATGCCCTCTCCCCCAATTGAATTGCCTTGGAAAGATGCAACATCCTGACATAGGATCACTCATGCTCTTTAAACTTCACCCCACCCCTCACAACTTCCTCTGAGTCCCTCCCCTTGCACCTCAAACTGACCCCTTTTAAAGGTAGGGGGAGGGGCTTCATAGAGTGACTTACAAAGGAATGATATATAAGGAGAAATGATGTTGGGAAGTGACAGGAATCTCTCCCCTCCACACACATATCGCAAAATAAATGGTGGTGAAACCCAAGCAGTGGTGGTGGGTTGGCTTTGGCCCCCGCTTTCACCCTGAAACTACCAAAATTGCAGCCAGTAGTTTCTATCCAAAGGACTTTCTCCTTAAGTCTGGTAAAAAACAACAACAAGCAATAGACTTATTGCCTAAGTAAAATAAAAAATAAAATAAAATTCGGAAATCAGATCCCCTCCTGTAATATTCATGAAATGGTTAGCCAGCCAAATTTCAGCTTTAATCTACAAGTCATGGGTAGTTGCCAGGGTAGGTGGTCAACTCTGTTTCCTAGCATGTACTTTGTTTCCTCTTTTTTCTTAAGTGTTATTATTTTTATTCACATATTCCCACATGATGCTTTCACTTGAGGCCTTTAAATGTTTTCCCATATTTGAATCAGGGACCAAAAAAAAAAAGTGTGTGTGGAAGCTTAAAGATGGTTTGTAAAAACCTAGAAATGCTCTACAAAGAGATTTCCTCAGGTTTTTTGCACGGCAAAACAGTGATATTAGCACATTTAACTGGGGCACAAAAGATTTCTGCAATTTGCGTGGGCATATCTGCAGCTGACTACCACCAGGCAGCTTTCAGACTAAGGATGCGTACACACCATACATTTAAAGCACATGACTTCCCCTAGAGAATCCTGGTCAATGTAGCTTGCGTCTCACAGATTTATAATTCATAGCACCCCTAGCAAACTAAAATTCCCAGGATTTTTTGTGGGAAGCCTTTGCTTTCAATATATGATGGGTACACAACCCAAAACCCTACTGAATGCATGGCTGGCCATTGCAGTAGAGGAATGATGCTTGAAGGCTTGATGCTGGTATGTGCTAAGGTATTTGAAGTGTGCAACTAATCAGAGACAACCAATGTATTACACACAATGAGGTGGCATGTGAATAGCCCTGAGGGATCAAGCCAAAGACGGCCAGTTTAGTCCAGCATCCTGCTCTGATAGTGGCCAACCAGATGTCTACAGGATGCTCAAAAATAGGACCTGATGGCAACAGCACTTTCCATACTTGTGATTCCCATAAAATAGTATTCATAGGCAAAATGTCCCTACCCCTCAAGTGTCCTGGTAAAACAGATACATCCTCTCTTTTTTCACACAAGAGCACAGCACCCATTTTGGATGCTGCAAACTTGGCCCGAAAAGTACCTTTTTCAGGGCCACGGTTGCCCTGAAAAAAGTGTGTCTTTGGGGGCTGCAATCTCACAAGGGTGACGCGAATTGTGTGGGAGTGCAGCCCCAGAAGTGTCTTGGGTTATTTCCCCCCCCCCCAATGTGTCGGAGGCTATGTAATACCTTCAAGAGTAGACAAAGAAAATAGCATTGTGGCTAGCAGCCACTAAAAGATGAAGATTGAGGAAGATACAGGTGGCAGATACAGATTTCTGGAAGGCATATCCCTCCCCAGGCCACACCCCTCACTGGTCTTGTGTAACACCCTCCTTGAGTGCTTTTGCCAAGCTGGAATGTGTCCTCCCAACTCTGATAATGCCCTTTTCTCTTCTGGCTGAAGCACAGCTCTTCTGATTGCTTCACCCATGTTTCCCTCTGGCTCTGTGTTTCTTTCAGTGTCATGTGGACTTCAGAAAGCTGCCCTTGGGACAAAGGTGGCCCTCAAGATGAAGAGGGTTCACCACCCCTACCCTAGCACAATTCATTAGTTCCAGCTCCTGGTTCCCCTCTGATAGCTACCTAATGCTCAGTCTGGGTGCATTCAGGCTTGGGTGGCAGGTGGTGCTAGCCAGAGGCCAAGCCCCTGAAATGGGGCTCTGCCAAGCCGCATTACAAAGAGAGACGTGTCTACAGCCAGAGTTCTCTAGATGAGCCCATCATATGGCCTTCATTATAAAGTATTGCAAAAGCAATACTTCTCACAGTATTTACAAATGTAAACCACATGGCCAGGCCTTGTAATACTCCACGGACAACTATGCTAAGGGACTGAGTTTTTTTTGGCTTTGTTTTATTGGTCGTTTTATTTTATTTGAAATATGAACCAGGCAAAGGGGGTTTCCAGCCTAATGCTTGTTCCAGTCCATTATTCTTCCTCCTCTGAAGTTTTCTAAAAAGCAAAGGGGAGGCTTAAATATGGAATGAAAGATCCACCCGCAAACAGAGGACATAATGTAATGTTATTTGGCAAATCAACACAAAACGAGGAATTAGTTAACCCAGGGCTCTCCCCCCACCCCTTATTCTCCCCTTTTTCTTAGCCCTTCCATTCAATTAAAAGAAATAAAAATATAAACCCCTAAAACCTACTGCGCTTGTAAAGTTTTATAAGTCATATACAAAGCTCCTTGAATTTACTGCTCGAGCTGAATCAATATGGTTATCTACCTGTCAATTTTTTTGTGCTCTTTAATCCAGAAAGAGTGCAGGCCCTTCCTTTTCCCTCTCTCACTCTTTTATAGCTTGCTGAGGAAGTACTAAGCTAATCAATATATCCTGTGATAAGGGGGTGATTTGAAACACATATAACAAAAGCTTATCATTTCACTGTACACTGAACCCGTCAAAACATTTTCTCAGAAGGAATGGCAAGAGAAATCTTCCATGTTTCACGGCTTAGGTGGGTGGTGTCAGAAGCGTTATGGGACTTTTCACTTCCCACTTTCAGGGGCCTGATTGCTTCCGATATATAATGATCTACAAACTGCCACAGTTTCCAGAGAGAACAAGGAACGGCTAGCTAAGGAGGAATGGAAAGTTCCAAAGGTATTTCCTAGGCAAATCATTGAGTGATATATAGGGATATAAGGCGGAATCGTTTTCTGTTCCACCTTGTATTTGTCAGAAGGCAGACTTTGGTAATATGGCACCCTGAGTGAGGACAAAATTTGGCACACATACCCAATTGGGACAAAATTTGGTGCCCTCCCTCCCTTTCACTTTCCGTTCTGCACATGTTCTCAAGTGCGCTATGTCCTAGTTGCAGCAACTCAATTGCCCATCTAAATGAGTAAGGTAAAGGTAAAGGGACCCCTGACCATTAGGTCCAGTTGTGGCCGACTCTGGGGTTGTGGCTCTCATCTCGCTTTATTGGCCAAGGGAGCCGGCGTACAGCTTCCAGATCATGTGGCCAGCATGACTAAGCCGCTTCTGGCGAACCAGAGCAGTGCACGGAAACGCCGTTTACCTTCCCACTGGAGCAGTACCTATTTATCTACATGCACTTTGACGTGCTTTCAAACTGCTAGGTTGGCAGGAGCAGGGACCGAGCAACGGGAGCTCACCCTGTCACAGGGATTCGAAGCTTCTGATCAGCAAGTCCTAGGCTCTATGGTTTAAACCACAGCGCCACCCTTGTCCCTTATCTAAATGAGTATAAATATAGGTATGCGGTGGAGGAAGAGGAGGATGCATCCCCTCAGCTCGGCACTGTGGTGGTGGTGGGGAACTGCCCAATCCATCCTAAATCACCCGGTGCTGCATCTGTTGCATGCCACACTGTTTCCATTCCACAGCAGTTCATATTCCACTAAAAGCTACTTTATTCATCTCACTGTCTGCTGTGCTGAAATCATGTAACTTATATAATTAATTACATAAATTGCATAAGTGACATTGCCATTATGTTACTCCACCCCATTAATTTCAGTGCAAAGGAAACATAATGCAAATGTGGACTGGGAACTATAACCAATTGCTCATTGTTTGCAGAATGAAAGCAACAGCCAACAGCACTCATGGCAAACCAAATTCACTAATATTGATTTCCGTTCTAGACATGGGATGAGCAAGCGAGCACCAGCAATTTCTGCCCCTGCATCTGTTTTCATTGGAATTTTCCAATATCCCTAGTGATAAGAGAACTATTCAAAATGTTCCACTGTGAGAAATCTCAAGAATACAGTAAGCTGTGTAATACCAAGTCAGAGCACTGGTTCTTGTAGTTCAGTATTGTCCACACTGAGTGACCAAGGCTCTCCAAGTTTCAGTCCCAACCTAGAGGTGATGGCAATTGAACCTGAGACCTTCTCCATGCAAAGTCAGAACTCTTGTCACTGAGCTATGGTTCCCCCCTTAATTAAGCAGGATTCCATTCCTCATGATTCTGAATAAAGGGCTGATTTCAAGATGAATGGTGGAAGCCATCAGACTCATGGGTACATCTAGCTCAGTTTTGTCCACACTGACTGGGTGGGTCTCTCCAGGGTTTCAGACTGGTACTTTCCCAGTTCTTACTTGGAAATGCCAGGGATTTGAACCTGGGATATTCTGCATACAAAGATGAAGCTCTGCCTCTATACTCTGGTCTTAATAAGACAGATGCTCTAGTGCTAAACTGAACCTTCCTCTTACTCATGCTCTGAAACCAAGGCTAAAACATTTTTGGCTTCTACTTGCAGTTCTTTGGATCCAAGGCCTTTGGTCATAAGCAGCCCCCCCCCCCATTACACTATTTTTTAAACACACACCCCTTCAACTGCTCTCTGACTTAAATATTCTCTTTCAAATTTGTTAATGGATATGTTTTTGTTTTTAATAGACAGCAAGAGTGAACACATTTATTTGCCTTTGCAACCTCATTATTTTCTTTCCGTGCAATTATTTCCTTGCCAAACAATACTGGTGACAAATTGCAACAGACTACTCCAGCAGATTTTTAACCAAAGGTAAAAATAAACAGAAACATCTGTAAAGCAATCTTGTACACAGCTACGTTTATTAACAAATACATTTTTCTAATAAAACACCATCTGCAAGGAACCCTCAGCTTCCACTTCATATAAATAGGTCTTTTTACGGTTTTCAGATGCTGTTCCCAGAAAATTATTCCAAGCTCTCCTGCAAAACACATCAGTCTTTGTTGCTCTTTGGAATGTTAATAAATAATGGCAAGGGATTTCCCTCCTTCTTTAAAGAAGTCAAATTATTGGCCCCAAACAATTATTCCAAAGAGCGGGGTTCGAATGTGGGTAAGGGAAGCCGACCTTTCGCAATAAAGCACCCTAAGAATGTATCATCAGTTATTCAGGGTGTAAAAAATATTACCAGCCACGAAATAGGTATTTTGGGAACTCTGCTAGGCAAGTCCTGCTATTTCAATCTGTTTAGAAGTATGCAGTGGTAGACACCACCTTGCTTAACACCTCTTAAATGTAAAATAATAGTACAATATTTATACCATGCAGATTCACTTTGGAGAGCTGCTTGTATTCAAGACTAAGCATATACAATGTTACAGAGAGTCAAGTTCTACATCAGGGTAACCCAACTGCTACAGGGAAGTCCTGTTATGTAACTTGAATGAGTTATGTTGATTTTGCAAAGGACTTCCCAGGGCAAGGCTGAGCCCTGACTCACTGGGATAGCTGAGCAGCTACCTATTAGCTTCTGAAATTTGGTCTGGATTTAAAGCAGGGCTAGTCAACTTGGTGCCTTCAGCTCTCATGCAGCCTCAGCTGCATTTGGAGAAACAGCTGGGTAAGCACTGCATGGTGCCTTGGTTTTCATGTGCATGCACTTACATGCACATGTACTAGATACAAGACAGGCATGTTTCTCAGTCTGGAGCTTGCTTCTAGAGACCACATGAAATAGAATCATAGGATTGTAGTGTTTGAAGGGACCGTGAGTGCAATCTAAAGGAGTTGATCCCTGAAGAATGGCACCATTAGAAGCCTTCCCCCCCAACCCCCCCCCCCCGCCTCTTGTGGGTTAACTGCACAAAAACTTTGTTACTAGATGTGAGCCACAGAAACAACGGCTGATTAGACTGAGAAGAAGGATGGATAATATTAGTGCTGAATTTGAAAAATACTGAAAATGCAGAGACATGAATGAGGATGATTGTCTCCAGACTTCTGGAACATGGGAAGTCCCAATAATTTTTTTTATAATTGGAATACATAATTGGTGTATTGTTATTATTGTAATTTTGATTTATTTGATTTAACTTGTCATTAATTGGAAGATTGAAAATGAATAAATTCTTTAACACACAAAAAAAAGAAGCCTTATCCCCAGGGCCGGTGTAGCCATTAGGCAGGGTTAGGCAGGGTTAGGCAGCTGCCTTAGGTGGCAGAAACAAGCAAGGCAGTGCCCCTGTGGGTGCCCTGGCTGTCCTGCCACCTTTCCTGCTGGCAGAGAACTGGCATCAGCATCAGCACTGATTTTGAGTGAGATCACATCAATTTCCAGCAAGCTCTTACTAAACTTGCACAAGATCCTGCAGGGCATGTGAGATCTAGCTGGAAACCAGTGTGATCTCACAAAAAAACCAGAGGCAGAGGTGGTGAGGTGGGTTGCAGTGGCAAGGCAGGCTTTCCCATTTCACCTCAAGCAGAAAAATGGGATGCTCCACCCCTACTTACCCAAATATTTTATTTAAATAAGTAATCCACAAAAGGGACAAAACAGGGATTGTGACTTAGCATGGAGAGGGACTAAATTATAGTCATTATATTTTATATAGTCATTAGAGCTCCATTCAATGGGAATTATTTCTAAGTAAATGTGGATAGGATTGTAGTTTTCATTCTTCCCCAGGTAACTAATTTCTATGAACCTGGACGCACAGCATATTTACAACCAAGTTTTGTCAAGATGAGAACTATTACCCATTGCAGCCAATGATTATTGAGATTTCCAGCAACACTCCACATTTCTTGCACTACAGAAAATGGAATCTATCTATCTATCTATGTATCTATGTATGTATCTATGTATCTATCTATCTATCTATCTATCTATCTATCTATCTGCTATATAAATACTTCCCAAGGTATCCATGTTGTGCAATTCTTCTGAACATTTTAAATTGACAATAACAAAACAAACAACAAAACCACAACCCACTGACACTTTCCTATTTTTAACCACAGACCTGATTATGTTGACCACACTCTTGGGGTCAGGTAGCAGGATAAGCATAACAGGATGTGCATCCTAGTAATCTTAAAAATAGACAGAACAATCTGTGTGACACCCAAACAGCATGTCAAAAAGAGCTTTCTTTTCAGCTGCAGTGCCCAAGCAGTGAACAGATATTGAAAGCACATAATTTCCAGAGCTCCCTGTGAAGAGGAATTGACGATTAAACCACTTTTGGAACTGTAGGTCTGCGAGATGGAGAGGGGGGGTCCCCTAACACCTTTCAGCATCCTGGGGGGAAAACTACAGCTCCCAGAAGTCTTTAGGGGAATCCATGACTGTTTAAACTGGTATCATAGTGCTTTAAAAGTATGGTCTGGATGTGGGGTAAGAGACTGTCAGTTAAACAGGAAACTGAGGAAGTGTAGTGGACTGAAACCCTGGAGGCAAAAGAGGTAAGTAAACAACTGAACAGATAAACAAGACTTACTTCACTAGCTTGAGGAATGTTAAGCTTTGGTAGTTTATTCTTTGAGCTGGGTCCAGTGGTCTTTCCTTCCAGTGGAATCCCAAAGGGTTGGTTTCCATAAACGCCTTCAATTTCTATTGGCATCTTCAGTTCCGGTGAGTCGTTGGGAACTTGGTCTTGACCATCCATTGGCCTAACGTAAGCAGTGGGCTTTTGCTGAGTCATGCTGCCCTTACAGTGGAGGCCTGGCAGGAAATTTTGAGTCGAAAGACCACTATTTCCTGACAACAAGGATGTAGATGGGAGTGGAGATCCAGGCCCGTGGCCCAGAAACTCGAGATCCACTGGGGACTTTGAGTGGCTGCTTTCTTTGTAAGAGTGTTCTGCCACCACTGATTTTGAATGGGTATGCCTCCTCGAGTGTGATGAGGATGGCGTTGCGTTGGCTTCATCGCCTCCTCCAGGTTTATGCTGCTCACTTTGGCAAGCATAGCGGTCATCATACCTGCCTTGTGGAGGTTCGTGGGATGAGCTGTGCTTTGTCCGACTTTGCGCACTCCCGGACTGACTTGGCTGACCACCGTTTGAGCTGTGGCTGACACGGGACCAGTCAGTCCTGGATTTCCTGCTGCTCTGGTGACTGTGCACTAAAGTTGAACTGGACGATATAGCCGCAGGGGGCGGCATCGAAGCTGAGGAGTGCCCCGTGATTTGGTGGGGCGGGACCATCCGGTTCCTTTGTTCTGGGAAAAAGGTCTGTTCGTTTTTATCTACTGGAGTTTGTGGCACAGAATTCTGTGGGATTCCTACAAGGTGGCTCTGGTTGGAATGGTTGGTCAGAAAGTCCTTCATCTCATCGTAGTTCCCCAATGTATTCTGGACACGGTTGGCTAGAGCGTCACCTTTGTTAGTCTGAAATACAAGAAGGGAAACAATGACAACATGAATATACCTCAGTGATTTCACTATTCAGCATGGCTGCAATCTTAATAACATTTACTTGGACATCTTACTGGACTCAGTGGAATCTATGCCTAGGAAAGCAGTGTTAGGATTGCAAGAAGCAGCAGGGGTAAGTAGCAGTGCTGTTGAAGACAAAAAACAATGGACTCAGAGTACGACTTTTCTCGGCTCATAATCCTTGGATGCATTCTGAGGAAAGCTCTGTTGCCTCAAAAAATTTCCTCAGCTTTGAATTTAAATTGAAAATATTATGAGCTTGTGTGCCAATTTTGCACCGAGAAAGTCTACATTCATTCATACATACACACCCCCAAACATAGACAACATATATTTTTTAAAAACTGCATACACCTGCTCTTCAGATAGAAAGTGTCCTAATTATGGACTACAGGTTCCACATTTATAAGCATCTATTACAATAGCCAGTGCTATAGATCACTAATACTCTTCCAACATAGTTACGTTGCATTTCTGCTGCAAGAAAATGTTAAATGATTGCATCTTGTAATTCTGTTCAATAAAATGAGACGATAAGCTTCCAAATTCTTCTGGGTTTTTTGTTGTTTTTTTTACTCTTTTCCCCATCATTCTGACCAATTCAGTTAATTTTTGCCACCATTGTGAGTTTTCACTTTCATATCCCATGCTTTTACTGTTGGCTTTTACTGCTGGCAATGTTTCCTATGGGGATTACATGCTCTGATTATGTATCTTTTCATTATTACAGATCTCTTGATTGCCATTGTTAGTGCACAGAATCGCAGAATCATCAGAACCTATAGCTTAGCAACTGGGAAGGGCAAGCGAAAATCCTTAGCGTACAAGAAGGAACTCAACATCTCTCTTGTTGAGGTGTGGAAAGAAAGTCTTCAGCATTTGTTTTGTCCCTGCTTAGTGTGTGAGGTAGGCATCCCTAGCCACATGCGGATATAAGCAGTCAATAGAGTTCATACCCATTGGCTTGGGCTGCATGTGACATTTCAAGTTGAGAGAGAAAGGTACAAGAAGTGGTTAGTGCCTGCTCTGTTTGTAGTATCCCCTACAAACAGCAGCTGGAGTCCTCAAAGGCAAGTCCGGCCTTTGACCCTTGAGCTGCCAGCCTAGAGCAGGGGTAGCCAATGTAACGGCCTCCAGAACTACAATGTCCACCATCCTTAACCATTGGCCATGCTGGTTGGGACTGGTGGGTGTTGTAGAGCACAGCATCTGGAGGGGCTTCACGCTGGGTACCCCAATGGAGAAGAAAAGGGAAGCGCGTAGAAAGGCTGGCAGCAATGGCAAACAGGACCCCCAGGCAGTCTACTATGTTAGATGGTGAAGGTTATAAGTTATAGCTATCTAAGGGTTTGTACACATTACCATTTACTCCAGCGTGCTCCCGCCGCTGTTTTATCTAAGCCAGGTTCACACGACGTTAGCCACAATCCATCTGTGTCCCGCAGCCTTAAGGGGAATACTCCTCTTTGGATCTGTTTCTCCTGAAACCAGGTTCCATCCGGTTTGAAAACAGAAGCCACAGTTCTGTCGCGCTCTGAACAAGTTCGGGCAGCTTTTGCGCATGCATGGTTGGCAGTGCGCCCACACACCACAGGGGAAGAAATCGTCGGGCGAAGGCATCCCCCTGCCTCTGCTTTGGTGTGAACAGTGGTGGGAGAAAGCGACTGGGAAATGCAGCGCAGGGGAAATGAACTTCAGGCTGCTAGTGTGAGCAGAGTCTAACTCAGAGATTTCCAAACAGTGTTAGTGTGTCAGCAGCAGTCTTCCCGTGCTCCTTCCAGGGCTAGAAAGGGGTTAGTTTAACCTCCAGTTTGCTAGTCAAACTGAATCAATGTGTTATGAAATGATGCATGTCTAAAAAGTGTGTCACCAACATGGAAAGTTTGGAAAGCACTGGCCTAACTTGTCGTATTACATTGTGAGGCAGAAAACTTTAGAAAGCTTTTCTTAATATTATTGTTCTGCTCAGTGCTTTTTTTCTGGGGGTACACAGGGGTACACATACCCCTAAACATTTTGTGAAACTAAGTTTGGGCAGTATTTCAATATGAGTAGGATAATGAAAGTACCCCTAAACAACTTTCTTCTACAGATTGCTTAAGATCTATTATAAAAGGAATATGTATCTATATAAATTGTTGCCAGCTAGATTTGGAAGTCCTCTGTTCTGTTTTCTAGAACCGTTTAGAGTCTGTTTTGCAAATCTATGATTCACAGTTATTTTCTGTGCAGCAGTTATTAAGCAAATCCTGACTCATTTTTGACATTATTATGTTTTCATCTCCAGTGCTTTTCTACTCTGTTTTCCAGACTGTTTCTTCTTTCTCACCCCAAAGAATCCATTTATATGAACAGGAATTTGTACACAGATTATTGCTCATTTTATGGGCCAAAGTTACATCTGAGCAGTAGCTAGAAATAATTTTTTTAAGAGAGGTAATTTACTAGGGGTAACTTGAGTCTACCTCTAAAGGAAAGTGTGAACTGGCTTGAAGAAACTTAATGATTATACAAATTCCCCTGAACTAAATACATTTTTTTTTTGAGGCTATGAGTGATGTGCTTGTTTTTAAGTAGGGGCAATATTAACTATTTTATTCCACAGGAGGATGCAAATCCAGGAAATGACTGGAGAAAGTATGTAGTTTGCTGAGATTAAGAGTGAAGTGTGTCTCTAGTTTTAAATTGGGGTGGGTTCCAGCAGTGCCATTGCTCCTTTAGGAATGACAAATGCTGTTATATTTTCATCCCTGTTTCCTCTCCATTTTGATTATTTGTGATTCTTAAAAGTGGAACTGGAGGAGGCATAATCAGCACCCATGGTTCTGTCAATGCAACTGTAACAGAAAAAGGTAGCTCTAAAGGTATTCAGTAGTTACTTTTTATCTCTGCTGCAAAATGAAATGGAAAATTGGTCTCTCTGGACGGGTGTATTTCTGAAAGTGTATTCTGGCACATGTCCGTGACACAACAAAAGTGCATTAGTGGTGGGTTTATTCTGCCATATTAGTTGCTCTGCGACACTTCCCCAATGCTACCACATTATTGCCATGTGTGGAAGGCCTACAGCACATCAAACGTGGAACAATAATAAACCAGAACATTTGTGGAATAAAAAGCTATGGGATTTCATGGAGGAAAGCAATCAGAAGAGTATCCTCGGTGATTACCACAACCTGGAGTGTTGTCAGGTCGTAGTCCTTAGGCATGAACCCCAAATCTATTGAGGTGGCCCCAAACTCTTTTGCCCTTTTCCACCTTTTCTCAACATTATTTTTTCAAAGAAACCTTGCTCATAGAGTTAGTCTGCAAAGCGCAGCATGGAGGAGACCCCAGCCACCCTGTCTTAATTCCCCAGAAGCACCCATCCATACAAATCAGGCAATGCAAATTTTATGCAAATACACACTCATGCACCTGTGTCCCAAATCCGTTAAGTAGTTTGCAACACCCCGGATCATAACACTGGAGTGTAAGATTATGAGGAAAGGGTGGGGGGGAATAGGAAGAATGCATCCCCCCCCCCCTTCTGGTTTTCCTCCGAGGGCTTCTTTTCAAGGAGCTGTGCACTGAAGTAAATATTTAGAAAGCTCATCAATTGTGTAAAGCTAAGAATTACACTGTATACAAGAAACAGTTTTGGGTTTTTAAAAAGCACACACACCAAAACTGAAAACAAAAAACCCCACTCTTAAATTGGTAATTTTGAGTGGCAAAAAAGTGCATTCCCTTTAAGCTAAGAATAAGCTCTTTGTGCCTGACCCGCCTCCTTCAACTGAAGCTGCACAATGAACTTGTTTGGGCAGCAGCCAAAGCTAGCCTAGGCTCAGCCCCCCCAATTTTTTAAACAAGGAGATTCCATTGTGCTTAAGGGACCGGGAGGAATTACGATGCAAATGGTGAACACTTGCTTGCTTGTTCTCCTCCTCTCATATCCTCCCTGCAGTATTGCTGAGGCAGCATTTGTGTAAGGGGTGGGGAGCTGGGCCGCTGCCACTTAGACAATTCTCGTCTTAAGGGTCTGGTTACACTTTGCGGATTTTCACTTCTGGAAAGGTGAGGAAATGGGGATATCTGGTTGCCTGGTAACAGTTCAGTATCAACATCAGAAACTGCTTTATACTGATTGGGACCCTTGGTCCATCTAGCTGACTGGCAGTCATTCTCCAGGGTTTCAGGCAGGGATCTCTCCCACCCATACCTGGAGATGCTGAGGACTGAACTTGGTATTAATCAGTATTAAGGTAACTTCATATGTTCCTATGAGATCCCTTAAGTGTATGCAGGAATCAGCTTGGCCAGCAAGAATTATAAGGAGCTAATGTATTTTCTATGTTGTTTGGAAGGCTGATCTCTATCATTCAGGGCGTAGTCATCACCCAGTTACAGGTGTCTGGGATAAACATTTGATCAGGTACTGCATGGATCCCAGTTGTCTGACTCTATAGTAAGCTTTCTCCTAAACTTTCTTTCTTTCTTTCTTTCTTTCTTTCTTTCTTTCTTTCTTTCTTTCTTTCTTTCTTTTTCTTGTGAAGAACTAGTTGAAAACCCATTTCACCCATGCAGTTTTTTCTGAAGACTTAGGGAATCATAGAATTGTAGAGTTGAAAGGTACCCCAAGGTCCAACCCCCTGAAATGCAGGAATCTCAACTAGAGCATACGTGATAGATAGCAGATCCAACCTCTGCTTACAAATCTCTAATGAAGGGGAGTCCACTAAGACATAAACTCCATGTCTGGTTTGACTCACTGGTATAATTCTTCACACTCATTCAAAGTCCTTGATGAATAGCAAAATGTGATCCTCCCTGCTTTTTTTAAAAAAAGTGTTTAATCAAGTAACATCTCACTTTTCCTAGAGTAAAGTGACATCTGGCTACGTTCATGTCCCAGGCATTGGACATCAAGACACAATTTGCAAGCTACAGTTACTTGTTTCTTTGAGTCTTTCAGAAGCAGAGACTTCTGCAGACAAGGAGATGAGTTCTGGTTTTAGCAAGTGCTGGAAAAAATGCCTTAAAAAAAAAAGTTCCACATAATTCTTTCCACAACCAGCTGGCCATGTTCCACACCATCTGGGACTCTCTTTCAAGCCAACTGGCTTAAAAGACCATGTTAAAGGTCCTACTGGCCCATTAATGTGCTGAGATGCAGGTGATTCTAATCATTAAGGTTAGAGTTCTGTATCACTCTTCTCTACAGAAATATACTGCTATACTACATAAATTATTTCCTACAAAAAGATTCACTTTTCCCTTTTGGGTAGATTTCCTCTTGTTTATTGTTTCCATTCTTTAGATTTGACTCCCCTTTCTTTATTCTCTTATTATCTCAGTGGCCCATAAAGCTCACTTTGCACTGAAGCAACTGGGTTCAATTTCTCAGTTTGAACTATTCCACATCAGTGACAAATGTCCGCATGAAAGGGTTTTAGCTGAATTTCTTCAATGGAGCTGAAGGACACTGTGACAACCAAAAGTGTCAGTGAATAAGAGACCATTCGCTTGGGGTAACCACATAAAACCAGTCCAAGACCCTTAAAAAGAGGCGTAAGACAAGGAGATAGCTAATCACCTAAGCTATCTACAGTCAACTTGGAAGATGTATTTAAAAAGCTGAGGTGGTTAGAAAAAGGAATCAATGTAAGTTATTAAATCATATACAATATGCAGATGATATAGCCATAACAGTCAAAAGTAAAAAAAATAATACTACAAGAAATGCTGGAACAAAGTGAAAAATAAAAAAGGTATGAAGGTGAATCTAGCCAAGATTAAAATAATGTTTGAAGAAGAGAATGATATACTATTTTAAAACAAAGAAACAAAGCACATTGAAGAAAACATTTAGGATAAAAAAAAATCATATTGAGAGCAGAAAACCAAATGAAATAGGGAGGAAAATAAAACAATCCTGGGCAGCCTTTGGAAAACACAGCTTTAAGATGAAAAATAGAAATATTTCCTTTGACTTGAAAGCTAAAGTGTTTAATAATAATAATAATAATGATTTATTACTTATACCCTGCTCATCTGGCCGGGCCTCCCCAGCCACTCTGGGTGGCTCCCAACAGAATACTAACAACACAATAAAACATTAGACATTAAAAACTTCCCTAAACAGGGCTGCCTCCAGATGTCTTCTGAAAGTCAGAGAGTTGTTATTTCTTTGACATCTGATGGGAGGGCGTTCCACAGGGCAGGCACCACTACCAAGAAGGCCCTTTGCCTGGTTCCCTGTAACCTCACTTCTCGCAGTGAGGGAACCATCAGAAGGTCCTCGAAGCTGGACCTCAGTGTCCAGGCTGAACGATGGGGGTGGAGACACTCCTTCAGGTATACTGGGCCAATTACCTGTGCATATTACCTGTGGTGTGTAATAGTGGTGAAAAACAGTCCATGGACTTCAGCTAGATTGGTAAAGAAAAAGCAATTTATATGCATTGTATATGCGATATAACATTGTGACACCGATGGCACTGTGGAACCCAATTTTTCTCTACCTGTTTCTCTGTTTAAATTTACAGCGCATTTAACTGAAACACTTCTTTGATGTGTCTAGATCCGGCTCATGACACAGAGAAGTATGAACACCTCCAGAATAACACCACATGTTCTGGAATGAGCAATATTCTGAGAAAGAAAAACTAACAACTGGATGTATCAAAGATAGAAAGTTATGGTTGTAGTGGAAAAGGCCATGAAGTTAAAATGGACAAATGCAGGACTTGCAGCAAGAGGTGCTTCAGGTCAAAGGAATAAAACAGTGTCAGTATGGAGGCCCTACAATCTCAAAAGACCAAGGAGACAACCACCTATGTGAAGGGTGGATAATCCAAAACTTGCAGCAGGTTTTATGTGGATGCAGGAAGCAAACAATGGATGTGAGATGTGGCAAAAGAAGCAGCAGAAACAGAATATAAACAGCTGTCTTGATGAAATTTCAGAGAACTTGGATAATTGAGTTTGGATAAGGGGGATCATCAAGTCACAGGGTTTCTCCCATCATTGCCAAATTAAGATTAACATAAACTAGCAAAGTTTCGTGGACCAACAGGGACATTATGAATGAGAGCAATGACAATCAGAAGTGAAGATCCAATTAATGTAGACACTGAAATGATCAAAAGGTATCCTAATTTATGCTGTGAACTGCCCCAAGATCTACAAATGAAGGGTGGTATACAACTTTAATAATTTTTTTATTCATTTTATTCATTTTTATTTAAGGGACAGGGGTCATATCTCAACAGAAGAGCTAGGGATGTAAGGAGACAATGACTTCTGTCCCATTTTGTGTTCATTGCAATCAGCAGTGTTTCTATGTTGCTACAGTTCGGAGTCTTACATTATTCAATTTGCTATGAACTATGGCTGGAACTAATGTAATTAATTACATAATTACTTTCCATGCATTTCAGTGGAAGAGAAACACCAAACACAATGCAGAAAATAGCATAATTGTTTATTTTTAGTCAGTGACTAAAAATAATGATGACAGAAAATAACAATGAATTCAGCCTCGAATTCACTTGTGTGATTTGCGCTCATGACCTCGGACAATCATGCCTTCAGATCTAGGCTTATTCCACAGAGAAGACTTGAAAGGTTTCATCTTCCACATTATCTGTTTGTTATATGAACCCTAGGTGGTATTTGCCAAAGACTGTCATTGATGGAAAGGAAAAAAGGAATCTGTGCATTTCAATCCAGCTGAATTCTTCAGGGAATGCTTTTGGGTGATCATCAAAGCAGCAGAGACAGTCAAATGGGGAACATCCCTTGGTGATGAAAATCACAGGCAAGGAAGTCCCTTGGAGGATTTTCAGAAGAGGCTCTGCTACCCTGCTGATATGCTGTACATTTTCAACCATTCTCCCAAAAGACAGCTTTGGATAGTTATGACAGTAAAAGAGAGAGAGAGAGTTTCCCCCTTTGCTTCAGGAAGAATTGTTTTTCCGCATGAGGTGTATACCTTCTTAACCATCTAGGGATTGTGTGCCAGTTTGGAAGTGGTGGAGGTGGCAGGATATGCCAAGTGTTTTCCAGTAAAAAATTCAGATTGATACTAGTGGGTTGTCATTCCTGCATAAAGCCACTTAGGCTGCGTGAACAGATTCACATTCTCTCCTCCCCACCTCCAGCCCTGCCAATCCTGTCCAGTTCCATTGTTTTGCCTGGTGGTTACTGCTTCAACACTATTTCCCTCGATACCATTGCTTCCACCTGGATTAGCCTGACGAGTGATATGAACCAATCAGGGATCATCTAGCAAACATAATGATGATACACCATTTCGTGACAAGATGAGATCTTGCTATATGATGCGGGTGAGGACTTGAGATTACATGAATGTGAACATTTCCTTAAGTGGCAAGAAGAAGAAGAAGAAGAAGAAGAAGAAGAAGAAGAAGAAGAAGAAGAAGAAGCCGCCAAAACAGCAGTGGGGCCAGGGGAGAGGAGAAATAAGCATTGGTGAAATGGTATGTGACAGAACAGTCTTTTTCAACTAAGATCTTTATGCTAAGGAGCCTGCATAATTTACTAATGAGCAAGAAAACTGAGCAGGTCCAGGGGAGGATGATTTTGGTAGGATTCAATCCAGAGTTTACTTGCATGGGCTAAGGAGCTCGTTTTCACAGAGATTCTCTCAGTATTGCTCATTATTGTTCTGCTAGTTTTATATTTCTTGGATTTTGCTATGGGTTCTGGCAAGAGTTCCGGATACTGGGGTATACATTCACAACAGCAATTTAATGAGCAACACACTTCCCTTTATATGACATTTATATTCCTGTGAAAGGTTTGAGGGGAGAGGGGGAAAGTAATATATAAATTCAAAGAATCATCATCCTCAGTCTTTAATGAAAAGTGATAATAATAAAAACATTATTATTATTTTAAAAAACCTTGTAAATAAATAAATTATTTCAGGTGCCTTCTGGGAGTCTTATTTAAATTTAGTTTGTGGTGGGGTAGGTTTTTTTGTTTTAACTGGGAAAATAGAAAATACAAGAAGAAGAAGAAGAAGAAGAAGAAGAAGAAGAAGAAGAAGAAGAAGAAGAAGAGGAGGAGGAGGAGGAGGAGTTTGGATTTGATATCCCGCCTTTCACTCCCCTTCAGGAGTCTCAAAGCGGCTAACATTCTCCTTTCCCTTCCTCCCCCACAACAAACACTCTGTGAGGTGAGTGGGGCTGAGAGACTTCAAAGAAGTGTGACTGGCCCAAGGTCACCCAGCAGCTGCATGTGGAGGAGCGGAGACGCGAACCCGGTTCCCCAGATTACGAGACTACCGCTCTTAACCACTATACCACACTGGCTCTCTATACCAGACAAGCCCCTCCTTTCCTGACTGCAGAATTCCAAAGATATGCATCAGGGAGAACAAAGGCTTCTGGCACGTCTGTGTATTCTGTAGATATCACTAGTAAACCCATTTCAGGGCTATACCTTTTCATACAGAAGAAAAAGTTTTCTGCATTCTGAGAGAAGGAACATTTATCTACGCAAGCCTTAGCCCCCAACACACAACCTGAAATGGCACAGCCCAGTCACAGGTTGAACACCTCAGCGAAAGTAGGGCCTCGATGGTCAACTCGCAGTGATATCTTGCAGTGATATCATATTCAAGAAATCTCTATAGTGGGAACTGCCACTTAACTGCCATTGTTTCAGTGCTAATTATTCTTGCTATTGTAACAACCTTTTGCAGACTAGGGTACTTCAGCCACTGGGTGGATCTCATGCAGAAGAACCCAGTGGCAGCCCAGAGGACCCCCAATTGCCACAGATAATTAAACCAGTCAATGCGCTTCTGTGGAAGCATATTTTGCAATACATGAAACCAAGAGGATGCCCTCAGTGCTGCTGTCCTCTGAGGGACTAACGTGTGATTAATGTTTGGTGAAATTGCGGAGGGTGGGGAGAGCTGTTTCAAATGAAATGAATGTTGAATACAGCTTCAGTTGTTTGTTTACCTTGTAGGGTTCTCCAAAGAGGTTAAAGCCAGATGTAAAGAAGTCTTCATCCTGCTGGACCTCCTGATTTCTCCGTTCCCATTCTTTCCTCTTTAGTGCGTTCCGATCTTGTTCATAGTGACTAGAATTTTAAAAAGAGAGAGAAGTTGTTATTCTTCTTCGTACCAAGACATTGTTCTTACCAGTTTTAAGTGGAAAGCCTTGCCCAGACTCATAATACCCAGCTGCCAGTTATTCAGGTGGGCCACCGGATCCAGACATTCCTATCTCCAGGTCTGGAGGTCCCTGTATCACCTGCAGAGGTTTGTGCCAGGTTTTCAGTTTTACCGCAACTGTCTTTAAACTTGTTACAAAAACCCGGTTGTAAATACAAATCAACACGTTGCTCGTAAACAACTATTCCCTCCCCCCCGTTGTTTTTGCAGTTTTTGCAGTTTGACTAGATTGCATTTAGTCTTCACTGTAATGTTAGCTTAGTTTAGACCCAGTTCTGGCAGATAGGGCTGGGCGATATCTAGTTTTCAGCATTGCTATATATCACCAGCTAAACATTGTGATATACTGATATATCACAATGTCTGATGTAAGAATGGAGCTATGTAGAAGCATTGGCTGGCTTCACAGTTTTTCTTACATTGTGATTTTTGCATGCCACACACAATACACATACCATGATTCTCAATATATTGCCAGGTCAAAAATTATGAAACTGATACAGACTTCAAACCAGTTTTGGACGATATATCAATATTGCGAGCCCTATTGGCAGGTGCGAAAATCTAAATCAAAGCATAGAGTCAACATGGTGCTATAGTCAGACTTTCTTGCTTACATAAATTGTCTAATAAAACAATTCACAGGTGGATTAAAAACAACAACACATTTCTGTCTGCTGTCCCCTGCAAAGGAATTTCCAGAAAGTTTACATTTCTAGAGGGGTAGGTTGCAGGTGAAGGGAAGGTCTGAAATCTTGGAGAGCTGGTACCAGACTGAATAGACATTTCTGGGCTGGATGGGCTAACAATCCAAACTGGCATAAGGCAACTTCCTGAGTTGAACCCAGAGCCTTCTTCCTAGATAGGATGTACTTCATCACGTTTTCATAGGCAAAATACCATCATAACTACAGTAGTTTAAACTGTTCTATCTATCTATGGCAAGCAGGGCTACATGTGTGGGAGACATTTTAATAAGAGAAATTTATGCAACCAGAATATTGTAACAGGAGCTTTGTTTTAATTAAAAAAACCCCACTTTTATTGCTGCTTTACGTGTTTAATTAAATCCCACCAATCTAATCCAGTCTGACATAAATCATTACTAAAAACATAATTATATAGTAAATAAGCAATATACCATTTACTATTTTCTAGTAGGTTAAAAAGTAGATTAATAAAAATCAAGCTCTATAATTGCTCAAATCAATGTACATAATTATAGTCTGTCCTTCTAGGTAGCACAGAGATGTAACAAATGGGATACATTGGCTGTTAGTTGTAAATCAGCACTTTAAAACAGAATGGTTGTGTTGACAAGTCTGAGAGAGATCCTTTGTTTTGGAAATAAAACAAATGATAAACTTGATTTTAAGATTTTGGTTACTACACACCAAAAGCTTCTTGATTTATCATTACATGATTTGTGTGAATTGACTTTAAATTGCATATTGGCAGCCAAGTCCTAAACATTTGCACCAAAATATCTGCTTGAGCAAATCAAAATCAAAATGGACCTTAGTGGAATGTTTTAGGAACACAGGAAGCTGCCTTCTACTTAGCCAGATCAACCAGTATTGTCTGCACTGACTGGCAGCAGTATACCATGGTTTCAGGCAGGAGTCTTCTGCATGCCCATCACTGTGACCTTTCCACAGCTGATAACAGGGCAGTGCACCTGAGAGCAGCAGACTTGCAAGGGGGACATAGGGGAGGCTGTATGATGCACACAGCTCTGTCCTCAAGCAATTTTTGCTGCGTTGGGTTCTGCTGCCTCATTCTGCTTCATGATGGGGCTGGTTCTGAGAAAGTGTGAGTGGAGTGGGTAAGTAGCTTGGGGGTACGTCTGGTTCCTTTGCTGTCACCTGAGGCTCAGGTTGCCTCATTGGCGTAGAGTGAGTGCCTTCCATTAGCTTCAACTGGTGTCCCAACTGTGTCCCTATCTTGACAGAGATAGCCTAATTTGTGTTGTCTGCCTCAAAGTTAGAACCTCTCAGATGGGCACCATTGCCATTGTAGGAGAACAAAGGAGGTGTTCGTGGTGTATTCTGGAATCTCTTTTTTTCTAGAAAAATAGCACTGAATATAACCTAGATGTTACCAGAGCACAGACAACAGAAATTAGGCCATCCCTGTCCAGATAGGGACACAGTTGGGCCACCAGTCAAAGCTGATGGCACTCCTTACCCATGATTCACCCATGAATACAGCAGTAAAGAACCGGTATACTGACCCAAATTCTGTTTTCTGTTTCAATGGGATTCCAAATGGATTATATCTAGAAACAGTTAACACAAAAATGAGCTCAAAGCTTCCACTGTATTCCATTAGGTTTCCAGAAGTGGCTTTTATGTCATGTGAAAACCCAAATATAACACAGAAATTAACAGTTAGGGGAATGTCGGTGAAACAGAATAAGCTCCCATGTGAATGAAGCCATCATCAGAAGGAAAAGCCATTTGGGTCTATACTTCCATGTTAAATAACATGACCAGTTTGCCAGTGGAATGTGGCCGTGTGGGTTGGTGGAGGATTAAGACCTTAACTCACCCTCACAACTTACTACCTGTCAAGTCCAGCTGCCATACTTCATAGAATAGAATAGAATAGAATAGAATAGATTCTTTATTGTCATTACACAAGTGCAACATTGCACAAGTGCAACGAAATTGGATGCCATCCCTTAAAAACAACAAAAGCAAAACAACAACAACAACCAAACAAACCACATTCCAGCCACACCCACACCAACACCCATCAAACTCCCAGGTCACACTATCGAGTTACAGCATTCAAAAAGGCCACAGCTCTTGGATAGAAACTGTTTTTCAGTCTATTTGTCCTTGACTTGATGTTTCTATATCTCATGCCAGAAGGCAGTAGTGCAAACAGACTGTGTCCCGGGTGAGATGGATCCTGCAGGATGTTGTTTGCTTTCCTAAGACAACGGGAACCGTACAGTTCTTCCAAAGATGGGAGAGGATGACCAATAATCCTTTGGGCTGTGGTTATGACCTTCTGGAGCACCTTCCTCTCCCTAGCTGTACAACTGGAGAACCAAGCACAAATACAGTATGTAAGAATGCTCTCTATGGAGCCTCGGTAGAAGGACACCAGCAGTCTCTCACTCAGATTGTTCTTCTTTAAAAGTCTGAGGAAATAAATTCTCTGCTGGGCCTTCTTCACCAGAGCAGTGGTATTTGCGCTCCAAGTCATGCCCTGATCGATAGTTACTCCCAAAAACCTGAATTCCGCCACCCTCTCCACCCGTTCCCCGTTGATATACAAGGGCTGAATGTCCGCCTTTTTTTTCCTGTAATCCACCACCATGCTCAACTGCACCTTCCTTTTACTTTTACTTTTTGCTTATTGGTTTGGAAACTGCTAAGAAGATGACAGAACATCCATGGAGTGCATTTGGTTCAGATGTTCTAGCTGCTGGCCCCTCATTTACAACTTTTAGCCTGATGCCCAACATATTTCTTTATCTTTCATCTGAATGAGTCAAAACTGATGGGTTGAACTTACTGGGTAAAGCTCTTCCTCCTTGTGCCTTTCAAGAAACAGTAGGCACCTCCTACCCATTTTCCTCCTGTCTACTTTGAGTCAAGCCCAAGGAGACCACAAAGTGCTCCTCTTGAGACACTGCAGGAGTCACATAGTTCAAAATACACTGAAGTGGGTGAGAGCAGAGATGGTGAACCTGCTTCTTAATGTGGATTACAGCACTTTTGAGAACTTTTACTGCTATGTATTCTCGGATCAATGAGCTGAGGTTGAGATTCCAACCATACATTCACTGTGATGTCACAAAGCACATGGCAGAGCTGAAATCCAACAGTGCTGTGCTTCTGTGTGTCTCTGTGTGGGGGTGCTGTCAAGTCCCACTGTCATAAAGTCACAACATGCTTTGCAGCCAGTGATTTTGGCTTCCCATTCCAACTATTTTGGAGAAGGATGAACTACCGTACATTGCAATTATGTTCTCTGGTACTGTGCTACTTGTTAAGAGTAGAAGTCACACACAGGAGCAGGTAGTTACATATCTGAACCCATTCACAATGTGCTCTCAAGCCTTATAATGCACAGTCACTTCAGATCTGTTTGATAGAAGATGGCGGGTTCTGAACCCCAGGCCACATCGCTGCCACAGATAACACTCACAGTCAAAAACAGGTATTTTCTCTCCCTCTGCTGTCTCTATTACTTTCCATCTGCACTATACATTTAAAGCAGAATCATATCCCTTTAAGCAGTCACAGATTCCCCCAAGGAATCATGAGCAGTGTACCGTATTTTTCGCCCTATAGGACGCACTGTCCCATAAGGCGCACCTAGTTTTTTGGGGGGGGAAATAAAGGAATTTTTTTTTATTTCAGCACGCCCAGCTTTCGGCATGCAGGCAACTCTCCGCAAGCTGCGGGAGCCCGGCGCGGGCTCCCACGGCTTGCGGAGATCTGCGTGAAGCCTGGAGAGCGAGAGGGGTCGGTGCGCATCGACGCCTCTCACTCTCCCGGCTTCAGCGAAAGCCTGCATTCACCCCATAGGATGCACACACATTTCCCCTTCATTTTTGGAGGGGGAAAAGTGCATCCTATGGGGCGAAAAATACGGTAGTTTGTAAAGGGTATTGAGAGTTGTTAGGAGACCCCTATACCCTTCATAGCACTACAATTTCCCAAAGTGTCCTGGGAAGAGGAACTGATTTCTTAAACCACTCTGTGAATAGTAGCCTCCTAACAACTCTCAGAACCCTTAACAAACTACACCTCCCAGTATTAGCCTGTAGTAGCTCTGCCTCCATAGTTGGTGGCAGAAATGCTTCTGAATACCAGCTACTGTAAACCGCAGGAGGGGAGAGTGCTCTTGGGCTTAGGTCTTGCTTAAGGGTTTTCCACAGGGATCTGGGTAGCCACTGTAAGAACAGGGGGAAGCCATGACTGTTTAAAGTGGCATGATGCAGCTTTAATTGTATAGTGCAAATCGTGCTATATATGCGTGTGTTTGCGTGCCTGTGTGTGCAGTATGCTGAGCAAGTACTGGCGGGACCCTTGGAAGGGTATCCAGCTATGTTTTACCCACTGAAATTAAGGAATCTAAGTTAGTCATGGTCATTAATTTCAATGGATCTACTCTGAGTAAGACTAACACTGGCTACAACCCCAAGTATCTCGGGATGAATGGATAGATCTTAATCTTTGTTCACCTGTGCATGTAAGTTGTAGCCTACTTAATTTATCTCATGCAAGAGCCATTGAGAACTGACCCAACCCCTAATTGCAAAGGCCTACCTTAAGTTCTACTGCTTGGTTTGATCTTATGCAAATATACATATATACATAGGCACACCACCCACTCTCACATATAAAAATTCACCTTCCAGACATGGTCACACATATACATGGTAAAGAACAATATATTCCCACATCTCTACTGGGAATGAATTTAATCTCCATTCTAGCTTTTCTGCACCAGGAAGATAACCCAATATCGATGTTTGCCTTTTCAGCTCAGCATGCCAATGTACTGAAAGATTCACACTGTGTGACATAATGAGGAATGAACTGTGCTGTGATGGGGCTTTTGCAGGGTATAAAGTCACTGATTCCTCACTGAAGCCACAATTACTAATTTGAAGCGCTGTCTAATTAAAACCACAGCTATGTATTTAGCCTCTTGTTATACCTACTACAGTTTTATAATTACAGAGACCTCTTTATCTACTCAATTAAAGTTCTCCGGATGCAGGCAGGTTGTGTTTGAACCCAAACACCCAAAAGGGGCCAGAGGCGTCCCATGTAACCATCTCCTTGATGATTCCTTAGCTTTGCATTCTTGTTTTCACATGGAAAGAAAACAGAATAAATGAAGCCACAATAAATGTACTGGAAATCTCAGGAGAGATACCCACACAGTGAAAGTTGCTCCCAGTACCCGTAGCTACACAGAAACCAAGATACTTTACTGTTGCAGAAGATAAAGCTCAACAAAACAGTAGGCTTTTGCAAATATAGATAGATAGAAATACAAAGTATTTCTGATGCTCTAAACAAGTTCAGAGAATTAATATATAACACCATACAAGTAACACAGACTAACAGACTAACTGCAGACTCACAGACTAAGAAACACTGAGCTGACTGCTCAGATTTCACAGATATAGTCAGCGCACTGGGCTATTATCATAGTAACTGGCTTGGCTGGTCTTGCACCTTCGATTAGCTCATCCACAAGGTGATTTACACTCATGAAGGAAATTAACTTCTCATGTCCAGTTACTCCAACAAGATGTTCAGATTGAAATCTGGGGAAAATACAATTGCTTTCCCTGACTTCTTCTGCTCCTTCCTTCCTAAATTTGTCATGTGGGTGATCCTACCCAACCAGGAATCACATAGTAATACTGCATAGTACTACATTGTCATGTGATGACATGATAAGGTATCAGAGAATAAAACAATTGCTTAATCAGTTTTGGCTACATTATGACGTCACTGAGGGCAAGTGAAAGCAATGGAAAGTCTTCATTATGATAAAGATGGGGGGGATTGCTGAGTTAAAGCAGGTGTTTTCAGCATGGCTGAAAACTGTTATGAGGAATAGTGACTAGCATCAGTTCAGCCCTGTTTAGGTTTGTTTGCATGCTACTGTCTTTACGTTGGCTTTAGTCCACTCACATGATCTGCTATCCTAAAATAAACTCAGATTTGTTTACCTATTACAGGGCTCGGGTAGGAAGATGAATTTTCCTCCAAAAGAAAATTCCAATACTCTTTACTCATGTCTTGTTCATCTCTAGATAAATGATCCTGGTATGCAGACATGGGTGGGGTGCCAAATTAAGGATTCTATAAGGACATCTACTGATTCATGACTGGCCTGAGATAGTTGCGGTGGGATGACAGGATGTGAGAGGCTGATTCCTTGACCCTCTCATGACAACAATCCAGAGATAACTTCCTCTGAAATAAGCTTAAGTTTTTCCTTTGCATGAAGCTACCTTGAAAGCTTTTGACTAAACGACTAAACAACAACAACAACAACAACCTTGAAAGCTGCCGTGGTTCTCATAAGGAGACAGTTCAAACGTGCTGTTTTAGGGTCCACTGTACAGCATCTGATTTGCATGCAGAAGTTTCAAGCTTCACTCTCTGAAATCTCTCCATGAAGGGCTGAGAAAGAATCCTCCCTACAACCCTGTATTGCTGCCGCCACTCAGTGTAGTCAGTACTGATAGGGTTGCCAGATATCCAGGTTTGCCTTGGCCCCTCCAAGTGGCAGATGGAGAGTTTGAATCTCCAGGTGGGCAAAAGCACTTTAAAAACTTTTAAAAATCATCAATCATTAGAGGCCATTAAAATCAGAGAATAATTAAAGAGTGGGATGGAGTGAAGGAATACATGAAAAAATATGGTTCCGGAACTGGAATATTAATAGATAATGTGTCAAACGTGCAGGGGTAAGCAAGGAAATAATAAAAGAATAAATGAATAATTATTAAACTACACCAACACAACAAGATGGAAGAAGTAAAAAAATATATTGAGATCACGCATGGGTGAAGGGGAGTGGGGGGTATGGTGGAATTTATAAAAAAATTCTAATGTATTTCTAATTGTGTTGCATTTATATATAGCAAAGGGAAGTCTATAGCAATTAGGTATATTTTAATCTAGTCAACTATGTAATAGGCTTAGGTTACAAAACGAATATGGATTTTGAATCTGATGTTTGTAATTCTTTTTCGGTTTTGGAATAAAGTTTTAAAAAAATAAAAATAAAAAATAAAAACTTTTAAAAAGAAATTTTTAAAATAATTTTTTTTTAAAGAATTTTTTAAAAAAGAAAACCATGATCTGCGTGCAGCTTGCAAGCTTCAGCCTGGCAGGAGCTGGCTGCAAATTATTGCATAGGTTCTGGTGGTGGTGAGGCTCTGTACTCCTTTACTTTCTCTATCCATCTCAGTCTCTGCAGTGGAGATGCAGAGTCCAGACTAGAGGAGGTATTTATTTCCATCTGAAGTGAAATGGAGACTAGATGGATTATTTCAGTGGAAAGTAGGTGGAGTGGGGGCTGGCTCAGAGGCAGAAGAAAAGAAAACATTGGATCAGGAAATTCACACTGCCATTTCAGTTATTTCCCCCACCCCTTCTGCCTCTGGGGCAGCCCCTTCCCCTGACATAATCCAATTGGGAACCCTAAACATGGGCATAATAAATCAATTTGGATATGTAAAAGAATAGAGTGGTGCAGGGGAGGGAATACATTTTAGGAAAAAATAGTTTTCCAACCTAAAATCTGGATTGAAGACAGCTATACTGATTCACAAAAGGGTGGTTTTTTTGCTAGTCCAGTAGTATTTTTGACTACCACCCCTGACACTACTGAGATCTTAAACAAAGAGCTTGGGGAGTAGGCTGTGACCATGTGTAAAGTAGGTTATTTGGAAAGGTCTGCTCTTGGTGTGAAAATAGAATCCTTGCATTTTTTTACTTGGGCTGACTACAACTTCCATCATGAATGCAAAACTTCCACTGTACCTGGGAACACCTTTAGCTAAGGTTTCTATCTTAATGTCCAAGTAGTGACATATCTGCTCATTTGTCAGACTTCCTGTGTTTAACTTGAATGAAAGGTTGGAAATGGAAAAGTGGGGAGGGAGAACAGAACGGAGTATCCTGCATAATGGCTGGCTGGCTATTTGCCCCGTGTGTTTTGTTGCAGGACCTACAGTACTTGATTTAATATAAAAGCAAGCTTGTGAGCAGTCCAGGACCATTATTAATCAGTAACAGGTTTAAAACAAATTTCCAGAGGGACAGCTGTGTTAGTTAGGTTGCAGCAAAAGCAACAAAGAGTCTTGTGACACCTTAATGAAGACTAAACAATTTTGAGACAAACACACTTAAAGACTTTTTAAAAAGACTAATAAATTTAAAACAGCTATCTCCTCAGGAAACTTTCGCTCCTGCTGGCTCCAATTCTACTGTTTAATAACATCACCACTTAACAGACAGTTGAATCAGATTAATCACAGTACAGCATGTTCATTAAGAAAATGGTATGCAACGCACATATTTTGTCTATACACATTTACGCATCATTTCCGACTTTGCCAGAATGACTACCTCTTTCAAACAAATATTTATCGCTGTGCTTCAAAATCAATCTTTTGTCTATTAAATATAGATGGTTCTATCTTTGATGTTCAACAGTTACATGCCGAAGCCCTCAAGATGACCATTTTTTTTTATTTACACAGAGTGCTAAATCTGTCCAAGATTTGCATAATGTAATGTGA
The DNA here is from genome assembly GCF_964188315.1 of Podarcis muralis. Classification (NCBI taxonomy): domain Eukaryota; kingdom Metazoa; phylum Chordata; class Lepidosauria; order Squamata; family Lacertidae; genus Podarcis; species Podarcis muralis. Next base: position 42,835,212 of record NC_135673.1, read on the forward strand.
CAAATGACAGCACACTTGATACAAAAATAAGAGATTAAAGTATATCTACAAAAACACCCACTGCATGACCCAAAGGCAGTTTATGGAAATTTTAGTTGTAGGGTTGAAATCAGGATCTCCCTTTGCATCTTCCTTTCTCTTGTCTGAAGCCTATCAAATCACCCCCAACCACCCACCCTGCACACACACACACACACACATACACACTGTCAAAATCGTGCAACGTCAGTCGTGTCTCAGTGTCAGTTTGGAACAAAATTCTGGTGCAGTCTCTGGAGGAAATAAATGTCAAGATCAGATGATGTTCCTACTCCCTCGTGCAAACCTTGGGCATGCAGTCTTTCAATGCATGCCGTAGGGAACATAGCAAGCTGCCTCATACTGAGTCAGACCATTGGTCCATCTAGCTCAATATTGTCTACACTGCTAGCAGCAGCAATCCAGGATTTCGTACAGAAGTCTCTTTTAGCCCTACCTGGAGATGCCTGGAACTGAACCTGGGACCATTTGCCTGCCAGGCACATGCTCTGCCATTGAGCGATGACATCCCCCTCAAGGGGGCCTCAGAGAATGGTCCAAGGGCAAACAATGCTTTTAGGTTTCAAGAAATTAAGCAGGCGTTTGCTCGAGAGCACCATGAAAGAAACTGGATCAACTTCATCAGGTTTTATGTGAATTAATTAAACTAAATAGTTTTAATTTGATTTCAAATAAAAATGCAATTAATTGTTACTGCTTTGAATCTTATTGTGTTATTATCTTCCTCAAGTGGCTCAAGCCAACTATTTTCAATAATGCTATTTATAGGGTAGGGTAAGGGTAAGTGGGAATGAGTTTAGGGAACCAAGGGAGCACACCAGCCTGAAACATTTGGGAACCACTGGTCTGATAGAAATAACAACAATAGCTTTGCACAAAGAGGCCAGTTTGTGTGGCAACATACACTTCTATTCCCCAGGCAAGTAGTTCCCAAACTCCCTTCCCATCCCCTCCACGGGCTATTTGAAAATTGTTAAGGGTCTTGATGGAACACCAGATATTTTTGTTTTCCTGCCTGTTATAGTGATTGCCATGCATTGTGCTAGCTGCTGCATGCTTTTTGCATTACAAATTTAATCCCAACAATTCGTATTATTGGAATGCTCTAGTTGAGATTCTTGCATTGTAGGGGATTGGACTAATGATTCTTAGGATCCCTTCCAACTCTATGATTCTATTAAATTGTAATGCAATAAAATATGCGCTTCTGATGCCTAATCCTCTTTCCACTCCTTTCAAGTCACTCCCCCCTGCCATTTCTGATCTGTGTCCCAGAACAGCCACTGCCCTTGTTCCTCTCAGACCACCTGAATTACCGGTAAGCTCATGAACTACAGTAAGGAGACTCTTGACCTGGACCACTATGTGGAGAATAACTGGCTCCACCCCCCAGAACAGAAACTAATTGCTCTTCACTTAAAAGGGCTCTCTTCACTTTTGCTAAAGGTATTACCATACCTTTCTATTCCAAGACTTTCTGCATGCACAGTTGTTAGCCAGTAACTGTAAGTTAACTGTAGCTTAATTTTACACTGTTCCTGTTCTGTACAACTGATTTGCGTTATTTTTATGGACTTTATGGATTTTTATGTACTCACTTGCAAACCCCCCTGTGACTTGGACAAAGGGCAGCATATCCATCATCTAAATAAATAAATATGCTAAAATGTCTCATGGAGTAGATGTAATAACTCACTGGTCCCCACTACATCCAAAGCCACACGACATCTCACATAGACAGCTCATTTCTCCCCATTAAGCATCACTTTGTTTTATGTTGTTGTTGTTGTTGTTGTTGTTGTTTTAAATGAAATGGTTAATTTCATCCATCCCCAGGTGGTTATTGTTTTCAGGAGATTTCAGTCTCATAACAAAATACAGGGGTTGGGTTGGAGAACTGCAGGTATGAGAAAAGCTAACATTGTTAGCAACAACAGCAACAAAAATCCATTTTGTCCATCTTCTCGAAAGCTGGCAAATGCAGAACTAAAGCTGAAATTCCATCCTCTTTCCTCCCCCACAAGGTATTCAGATTCTCCTTAGAGTCACAGCAGGGTACCTATCTAACACAGCCTCCTAATCCACATCCTTTATCCTGGATGTAATTTAACTGGTGCCAAGACACCCTAATGAATTTCACACATGTGTACTTAAATTTGTTACAGCTTACCAGTTCAGTATGATAAGCAATAACTGGAATGCTGGATTTCATCTTTTCTCCTGCCAAGTATATAGCGGGCCCTACTAATGTCAGAGTATCGATACAGATTCGTTAATTTGTGTTAACTTTCAGGTCCAGCTACATATAGAATGTTGGGAGATGGGTCTCTCTTGTGATTAGCTCAATGTGCAAAAAATAAAAAAAAAAATAGTGTTTTTACTGTTAACTGTTGTATTTCTCAAATTCAGCATACTGGAAAGAAAATACAAGTTGACAAGGTAGGATTGTAACAGCATGCCGAAGACATCCTGAATATGCATTGTTAACACAGTACCCACCATGGATATGTTACGTACATGTGCCTTTGTTCAAAAGATTAATGGGTCTTCTTAATTCTCAAACACATCTAGATGAGTGTCTCCCAAGCACTTTTTTTTAGTAAAAGAGAACAAGATGAAAAAGCAATGGATAATTGAAAAGAACACCAATCTATTCTTGCATCATCAACATGCCCTACAACCTGTGTGCAAAGATTTCCAGGAAAGTACACCTCACAGAAAATTATGCATCTTACCACCAGTTGTTTCCCTGCTTAATAAATGAGTCTTAATTTCGCTGTTGCTGTTTTTCTTCCCCTTGCACAACACTGTTCAACCATCATATGTTCACTGGGACCATTCTGATTGCAAAGTGAATGGACTCTGATTTACACAACCATTTGTTAGCTTCTTTGAGATTTTTTTTTCTGGCTCCCAGGGCTGACATCAATGCAGCATAACTGCCTAAGCACTTTATTTCACACCAGTTTTTGATCATTCAAACTGTTAACTAATCATTTTGAGAAACAGTATGCTGTTAGACAGGAACAATCTACCATATTTTTTGCTCTATAAGACTCACTTTTCCCCTCCTAAAAAGTATGGGGAAATGTGTGTGCGTCTTATGGAGCGAATGCAGACTGCGCAGCTATCCAGAAGCCAGAACAGCAAGAGGGATCGTTGCTTTTGCTGTGCAGTGATCCCTCTTGCTGTTCTGGCTTCTGGGATTCAGAATATTTTTTTCTTGTTTTCCTTCTCCAAAAACTAGGTGTGTCTTATTGTCTGGTGCGTCTTATAGAGCGAAAAATACGGTAATTCTTATCAGCAGCCAAGATGTATACACTTACTTTTCTATGAATATATCTCTGTTGCCAAATGTGATCTCACACCTAGACATATCAGAAGGTGCCCTAGATTTAGCCTACTGTTGGCCTCACTTTCCACCCCAAAGGGGATTGGCCGTCACTGGGAAGTATCCAATTCCAATGGGTCTGCTCTGCATATGGCTAACTTTGGACTGGGACGCAATGCCATTTACTGCTAGCCATAAGAAGAGCCTGATGAATCATGCCAATAGCTCATCTAGGTCAGCATCCTCCACACCATGCATAACGTTATAAAGTTCTATCATATCACCTCTTACTCACATTTTCTCTATACTAAAAATCCCCAAGCACTCACAAGGGAGATGCTTCACCTCCTTGATCATTTTGGTTTTGTTGAATCAAAATGGTTAGAGCTGTTGAATCTCTCTTTGAAATCCAAGAGGCTTTCAAGTGCTTAACTTTGGCTAGATTGTGTCCTAACTGAATGACTCCAACAGAGGAATCTGCAACGCCAGACAAGTAGGCATTTTATTGCACAGTGCTTCTATCACTCTGTCTATTTACTAACAAGTTACCTTCTCCACTTGGGAGGACTCACTTATGCAGTGTAATGCATAAAGCCCAAGCTTTATCAACAATGCAAACTCTTCCAAGGTAAAGTCTAACAGTTTAATAAGATTACTCCTTCCTTTGCTCATCTATTATAGATTGAAGGAGCAATGCACTTATTGCCTTTGTAAGCTGCAGATGGATTCCCATTGATCCACAGGCCCCCAATACCGAGACGAACAGCTCTAGGAGTTCCAATATAAATTAATGCATTGGTTATGCAAGAATCTTCTGGGTGAGATTAATTACTTCTCAATAAATTAATTCTATCTCTGTTGAAGCCTTCCTTAATTGCTTCCACTTAGTATAGTAGCATCTGCTATATAAAAATAAACAATTTGCTGATAAGAATGCAAGATGCCTTGCATTCCAAATTGCAAAAGTATATCTTACCTCTTTCAACACCTCCTTGGAACTGGGAAGCCACAGCTCCCCTGTGTGAGAAAGGGGGGGGGGGACCCAGGAATGTCTGAACAGGAACCACCTGTCTGCTGTTCATTCCTTCCGGGGGGGACTCCTGGGCATTTGTTGCTGTTGTTTCTTCCTTAACAATGCTCCTGCAGTACTTAGAAGCTTCCAGCAACACCTGCTGCGTGTCTACACCCAGCTGAACTGGGTGATCAATCTGAACTGGTGGAAAAAGAGCAAGGGCAAAGAGGGCAAAGAGAGATATGTAGGGGTGGGGTAACAACTCTACTTTATCAAAGGGGGCGGTACAACATGGTGGTGGTTGCTGCCATATTCTTTCCCTGTTCAAATAGACTGGAAAGTCTTGGCAACAGTCCCCCTGGGTTGAAAATGCTGCTGGTCAATGACAGGTGGCAAAACAACAACTATCCAGGACTTGATCCTGGATGAAGCTGGGGGTGGTGGTGGTGGTAAAACTCTCTCAGCTTTGCCCTTTGGGGTTCTCTGTACAGCAGTATGCAAGGTCTGGGGTGTGGAATTGCAGTGGTCTACCATGATTGCATTCCTCTCACCAGGTACCTTCTCCTGCACTCTGCTGAGTTTGTGTGTGTGTATCTGAAGATGGCCAGGATGAGTACAGATCCTGTTGGTGCACCATACACCCCGCTGCTCAAGAATCTCCCTTCCTGAGCTAACTAGGGTGGTCTTGGGGTGGGTGCTAGAGTCCCCTAACTTGTTGTGGTGGGGGACTTTAATATTCACACTGAGGCTCTCCTGTCAGGATTGGCTCATGATTTGATGTCTGCCATGAAAACCATGAGTCTGCCCCAAGCGAATTCTGGACCTGTCCCTGCTGTGGGACACATTCTGGACTTGGTATGATAAGCATAGGGGGGAAAGTGGCCAAACGAAACATGGTTAAGCAAGGTTGTTGGGTTCAGGCATAACACCAAACCCTAGGTTGTCAAACAATAACTTGTAATCAAGCAACAAACCATAGCTTCACGCTGAGCTTGGTTGGCAGAAAAGAAAGTTTGGTTAATCTCCTGAGCTTGAACATTCAAACACACCATTGTCAGGCTTATTAAGATGCATGACTTAGGCACCGGTAGGGTTACTATATTTCAAAAAATGAAAATCCAGACAGAATAGTTGTTGAGCATTGGGGGGGAAAAGGGGGGGGGGACTTTTCTTGTACGTTTTTGAGCTATTTCTGAGGGAAATCGGCAAAAACAACACTACTGACATGGGCTGCCACACATCCAGAAAATATGGCAACCCTAGGCACTGGGTTCCACACAACATTTTTTAGGGGGGGAGTCACACGTGTGATGCCATGTGCATGACATGTACACATGGCATCACACAGCGACGGGAGGCTGTGGGGAAGCCTGATGGGGCCTACTGCAGCCACAGGTAGGCCCACTCGGGCCTGCCACAGCAAGGCCCGACGAGGCCTGGTCCCTCAAGATTGGGGGAGCTCAATCTCATCCCAACACACGGGGTTAGGGGGTAGCCTCATAGAGTTGGCACCTATGGTGTGTGAACCAGGCCACTGAAAGTACACACAGAGAGATACACACAAATATCTATCTATCTATCCAAGTATATTATGGATTTATTATTAACTGAATGCTACTTGTTTTATGTTGTCTCACCTTTCCAATGACTCTGCAACCATAACACCAGTATAAAATGCTTGTTTCATCATGTTTAGTATAGTTTGAGAAACCCCCTAGTGTTTCTTTTACTTATAAATACATAGAGTTGAAAGAATCAGAGACTCTACTTAAAATAATCCACTAAGTACCATCTGGAAGGAAATTAATTTTGAAGACGAGTTTATCAAGTTAATTTGGCTGATACAAACAGACAGATTTCAGGCAATTAACTAAATATTACCCCCTCCCCCGGTTTCAATTCATTATAGCAAATTAAACATTTTTTCCACTTGAAAGTGTTGTAGTGCTTACATCTAAAGCCTGAAGATGTGTTTATTATTGAATTGCTGCTTTGAAAGGAATCATTCTTCAACAGAATAAAACCAGAGGGTTAACTGGTACCATTTATAATAATTATAATAGTTGTGTGTTTTGGCTATATTTGTGAGGAAATGGGAGAGGGGGTGTTTATGCTTGCAAATCTTCACAGCTTCTGGCTGGGGAAGCAATCTGCTCATTCTCTGCTCTCTGTTGGGAATCAAGAGGTAAAGACAGAAACTCCAGGGATGAAGGGTGCATTCCATAGTGCTGTTGTCTACCAGGATTACATTTAGCTTGCAACAGCCTAAGAGTTCTTTAAAGTAAGGATGTCATCCACCTGGGAAACAAGGAACATAGCCTTTTGTGCTTTTAGGCTGCAATCCTATACAGTTTTCCTGGGAGAACTCAGTGGGGCTTATGACTGAGCAGACCTGTACAGGATGTCAATCTGTTGCATGCCCTCTTGGCGATCATTTGCCTGATAGACAAAGGCAATGGAGTATCCAGATTCTCTAAGGTCCTTGGGTAAGCCAACCTACTTGTGCGCTCCCCTCTCTTGCTGTATCTACTTCCTCACTGCCATGATGACCAGATCCACTTCCTCTTCCTTGCTACCAGCTGCTGGCTTGCCAGACAGAGACACAACTTGTTAGCAGGCAGATCAGCAAGCATGTTGCAGTGGTGAAGAGAAGAGGAAGGCTCAGAGGCCCTAAGGCAAGGAGAAACTTTTTCAATATGCACTTAAATGATGCCATGGGGGGGAGGGCTCCCACTGAATGTGCACATTGAACATTGACCCTTTTACCAACTACGTTTTACCCAGATGCTTGCTCTCTTGATCCCTTCTGTCTGTGCAGAGAAGACTCTCACCAAAAGAAACACCTAATGGGCTGTCAGGGACAAGAGCTAGGTCACAGGAGGTCAATTCAGGAGAGAGTCTGAACTGAGGAGCTGGGCCAAACATCAAATATATAGGGCCAGATGGAATGCTATTGGTTCCCTGCATCACCTGATCTCTGTTGGACTGGAGGCTCCACTACTGCCCTTGGGCTATTTACATTGGTGGTAATGCAGCACTGTTCCCTGCTTGCAGGTTGCCATGGTGGCATAGGGAGTAAAGAGCCTGGGTTCTGGTTCAAGCCTCTTGGTGCCTTAGAAGGACTAGTTCCCCATTTGTTTGGACAGCTTGCTGCAAAAAGAGTGCCCTGACACCACCACCTCCTCAGATTATCTACAGGGACCACTGAATAGCTTTCCCATTGAATGCAGCTGTCCAAGGGGAAGAGTCACTGGCTGGGAGGAACTCCCTGATGTTATAGCAATTTGCATTTCATTATCTCCCACTCTTGCAGAGTCACGTTTTGCATCTACCATTTCCCCATTTTAATGATTTCAACATTTTAATTCATGATTTCTGCTCATGTCAAGTCATGCGGTCAATACTGGGTGAATCTCTCCAGTGACAAAACAGATGCTAAATGCACCGAGAGGAAACCAAAATAAGGAAATATAGCAGTATCCATCCAATTAACCTATAAAGGGGAGAGAGACGATACTGTGAGAGTGTATTAGATGACTCTAGAGGGTTCTTCTTTTTCTTCCACTCTTCCCAACAAAATATTAGACCTTTTTGTACATTATATTGAACACAGGTACAAGCTGTGTCTACACAAGCACGTGTTTGTGTGAAATAACGACTTACCTGGGGCTCTGGGGAAGCAGGCTTTGCTGCCCAACATGGGCAGAATGTGGTCCTGGGGGACATGTTTGGCTTCTGTGTGGCTAGGGGTGGGATGTACGGGTCTTCCCTCCCGGCTGAGCAGGCATTGGTCCATGCAAATGGCCGATCAGTAGTCCTGGAGGAGGTGGGCTTGCGTACCCTTTAAATGAGGACCGTGCCCAGGGTACCCCTCTGGGATCACCAGGAGATTCACCACCCACCCAGTCGGTACACCCCTTGCTCAAAGGTGAGTGTGTAGGGCAGTATGAGGACCTTGATATGGTATGTCCGGTTGCTGTATTCACGGCCAAGGAGAATTTTCCCCAAATTGGTTGGTCTGCAGGTTTTTGCCTACCTCATAGCAATTGTCACAGCTTTGGCTGATTGGGTACCAGGACGGAATGTTTCTGTCCAGGTGTCCACACAGGGGTCTATGGGCCATAGAACTCTTCCCAGTGGTAGCTCTGGCGGAACACCTGAGGCACATCAGGGGGCGATTGCTAGTAAGGGTTGACCCCTGTCTTATGCATCAACCAGCAGACAGGCTGCTTGATAAATAAATAAGTGGATTTATTACACTAGTGTGCCTTTAATCGTGCAAACTTAAGGTTCTGGTATGCACTTGAATCCCTCCTGCAAAATACTGACAGTCTGGAGGCATCCTCAGTGTGGCAAAACTAATGTCTAGATATGGATATAAGAAGGCATTGTTTTCTGTTTGGTTCTCTACTCATCACATACAGCATTGTTTCCATCCTACCGTAGTTCAGTTTGTCTGCTTGGCATGCTGTCTTACTATATTGTTACTTGCCTGCACCATTGGGGATGAGACTGTCTACAAATGTATAGTTAGATCAGTGTGGCATTAGATGTACAATACTTGGTGGTTTATCTATGTTTGAAATTATATTTATCTAAATTATGAATTATCCCATTTACACTGAATCAAAATTCTGGACAGTCTGGTTTCTTTCATTTCCAGTTTGTTTCATTTTTCATCTCTTGAATTTACTTAGAAGCTGTGTGGTTTGTTGTTGTTTTTATAAAATAAAAATAAAAATTTAGAAGATCAAAATATCTCGGAAACATCTGAAAAGAGCAAAAGTCCCTAAACCTTTTCACCCAGAGCCTTTTAGCTGTAAAATGAAACAGACATTTCTTTCAGGTTTGTGATGCCATTCCAGTGTGTTAATGAACAGTAGAAGCTCAAATATATGGATTCGAACACTGTGTTGTTTCCACAGGCCTACAGCGATGTTTGGCACAGATTGTACTCTCTGAAGTTTTGCTTTGTTCTCTGGATTTATTTTATACGGGTCAAAAGATCAGCCTACCTGCCCATATCTGTCACAGATGCCTAAGAGCACCACAACTTACAACTCAGTCTGGAAACAAGACGAGGGGGAAGTTTGTGAAAACGAACAACCAGCTGCCAATCTCATTCTACTATCATGCCGCTTGATGCTGGAAGGCTGGAAAATTCAGAGCTAATGGTAGCGGCTGGCTTCTGTGTCTACTTTTTCAGACACACCATGCTAGAACTCTCTCTTCCTTTGTACAGCCTCTCCCGACGGACACATGAAACACATCGGCGAAGCTCATTATCGCCGACAGCCCAGTAAGCACACACAGAAATCCTGCTGGCAGCCAGCAGGACTCTATGAGTGCATGCGAAAAGATGCCTTCTGCAGCAAGAGAAAAGATGGGAAGCGAATGGCCACCTGAACAGAAGGGTTATCATCTTCATTTGTGCAACCTGGGAAAGTTCAACTTACTGAGACAGGAGAGCAAACGGAGAGGGGTATGCTGCCTTCAACCAGCAGTTGTTGTTGTCCATTAGGGCTGGAAGAGTGGAAGGCAGAGAAGTCAATGGCAGGTGGAGCCAGAACCAAGGCTTCACAGAGCCACAGCCAATGACAGGCAGAGTGGATTAATGCTAGTTTTGTTCCCTCCGCCTCCTCCCGAGTTCTGCAAGGGCAAAACTGCAAGGGAGAAGGAATCTAGCAAGCAGTGCCACCAGCTGGTCTGGTTGTAAGAAGGCAGGGAGTTGGGTGTTAGCTGAGGGGAGACTGAGGCTGGTGTGGCGGTGTCACGTTTGCCCTAATGGCTCAGCCTCTACTGCAGAGCTTTCCAAATAATGTGTTGCGACACATTAGTGTGTCAGCTGCAGTGTATAGGTGTGTCATGTGAATGCTCCCCATGCTCCACCCGGGGCCGGAAAAGGGTTAGTTTAACCTTTGGTTTGCTAGTAAAACTGAATTACTGTGTTGCGACATGATGCATGTCTTAAAAGTTTCTCATCAACATGAAAAGTTTGGAAAGCTCTTCTCTGCTGTCTATAACCCATTATACTGCCACATTAACAGGAGACATGGGGAGATGCCTCATTAAAAAAAAAAAAAAAACACTGGAGAGCAAGGCCCTCAACAAAGTTACATGCACTGTAAAAAGCCAGTAGTTGAGAGAGGGACCAAGGGAAAGCTGGGGTGAGGTGTGGGGGAGACTCCCCTTAACTGGAAGTATCGGGTAATCTTAGGTTCAGACCAGTAAAAACACAAAACTGCAAGTTCCTTCAGAAGCTCTGGGTGGCATTCAACTAAGTTTATGCACAGGAAACCTACTGAATGAATGAACCTGACTAAGTTAGCTCTGTCTGCTAACACAAAAGCACGGCCAGTGGCTGCTCCTGCTGCCTCCCAGCGATTATCACTGCACTCTGTCTAATGGTAGAGCTGGCCCTGGAGGCTATTAAAAATGCATGTCAATATGCACAGTTAGTAGACGGATCTTTTACTGGCAGAAATTGCCACCATATTACTTAATGTTCCCAATACATCATTTTAGGAAAGAGGGTTTTTTTTTTTTTGGTTTTTTTAAAGTATGTTCTACTTTTACCCTTCAACAAGGAGCTGCTCAGAGTGCTTAGCAATCTCTAGAAATGAGCACAAAAAAGGCAACAGGAATACAGTAAGTCGTTTTTAAAAGATGCTAAAAGGCGCCAAGACCAAAAAGCATCATCAAAAGAACAAACAGCCAGAGCTAAGAATAAATAAACTAAATTAAACTACAGTTGAATTAAAGGCTTCTTGTTGTTGTTGTTTTTATTAAAAATGTCCACAAACCCTGGCAAAACATCAGGAGAGGAAGGTAACCAAACCTCTTGAAGCAAGAATTTCCACAGATAGGGCACTACTGCAGAGAAAGCCCTCTTACAGGTTGCCACCAACTGTGCCTCAAATGGCAAAGAACTTTTAATAACTGATTGATTGCTTTTTAGTGTTATATTGGAGAGATTTTTTTTATTATGTATTGTCACTGCACTACTTTTTTAGACTTTATGTGAAACGCTTTGAGCACACCTGTGTTTGTGGAAAATATGATAGATTAAGAAACTTACTATGACTGTGACCCCATCTGCACTATACACACTTAAAGCAGGATTATACCACTTTAATTGCCATGGTTTTCCCCACCCCTAAAGAATCCTGGGAACTGCAGGGGTGTTGTTAGGAGGCCCCTATTCCACTCCCAGAGCTAGAATTTCCAGAGTTCCCTGGGAAGTGGGGTGGATTGTTCCCCCAGGCTGAGAATGTCTGTCAGGTTAGGCCCATGAGTCAGGGGTTTCCCCAAAAACATGCCATTTACTTTCTCCCATATATAAATGTAAATGTAAATGCCAGTCACCCTTACGTTTCCTCCCAACAACAGTGGAGTGGAAAGGAGACCTACCGTATTTTTTGCTCCTAAAACGCACTTTTTCCCTCCTAAAAAGTAAGGGGAAATGTGTGCGCGTCTTATGGAGCGAATGCAGGCTGCACAGCTATCCCAGAAGCCAGAACAGCAAGAGGGATCGCTGCTTTCGCTACGCAGTGATCCCTCTTGCTGTCCTGGCTTCTGGGATTCAGATTTTTTTTTCCTTCTTTTCTTCCTCCAAAAACTAGGTGCATCTTATGGTCTGGTGTGTCTTATACAGCAAAAAATACGGTACTTTGGCTAACAAGAAGCCTGTCAACAGGCCAAATGTGTCTCTCTATATGTCATTTGAGTGTTTCTGTGATCCCTCCATACATGCCCTCCACATCATTATTGACAAACATTTTGCTAATATTGTAATATTAGTAGCTAAATGCCAGGGCCCAGCTGGGGAAATATCACTAGCAACATAGTTTTGGTTTGTACTGCTCTCCATTTCCGAAGAAGACAGGTATTATGCAGCATGCAGTGTTATCACCTCAGAATGCCACTTAATACCATCTAATACAAAACAAGGCTTTAAAGCCCCATATCATAATTCAGCAGAACATCCCTTATCTCTCCTGATAGTGAATCTCGAGTAGCAACTACATGTTATTGTGTTTTAGGGATTGACATTTTGCGTGAACATGCTGATTTTCTCTTCAAGGCATAGACAATTGGCGTTTTATGCCAGGGAACACTTAAGCCAACAATGGCTCCTATCTGTCTGAGATATTCCGGCAATTGCCAACGTGAATTTCATTCCTCCACCCTCCACTCTTCATCTTATGACATCAATAGTGAGCCGGCTTTTCTTTGATAAAAATAAAAATACCAACGAGACGACTTCATTCTCCTGTCACAAATTGTCAGAAAGATTGAGGAACCACGTCAAAACAAAGATGTGTTCGTGACATGAGAAAAAGTGGTAACAAAAAGCTCTGCACTCAGACGAGAGAAGCAGCACAATACCCAAATCTGAACGCATATTGTTGAGACGCTGAATTGCAGCAGCACCTGCTCCCTCTGGCCATATGTATAAAGCCTGGTAGCAATGTGACAGTGGTCAGTGGCAAGTCACCACTGATATTCCTCTCTTCCATGAAATTGTCTAATATTATTTTAAAGATGTTGGTTGTTGGCCATTGCTACCTCTTGCGAGAGTGAAACCAAGAGTTTAACACTGCACTGCTGCATGACGAAGTGCCAAGTTCTTCTGTCTGTCCAGCGTCCAGCTTCATGGGTTGGATCCGAGTTCTACTATTACGAGAGAGGAAGAAAAACTCTTATCCCTTCTCTGCCTCTGAACAGGGGCAGAGGAAGGTGGGTGCTATGCGTGTGGGCCGCCTGGGAGAGACACAGTGGCTTGGGTGCACACAGGCTCCACACTGCCCAAATAGTCTGCCTGCTGCCTCCCCCCCATCTGTAGGGCAGCTGAGTGGGAGGAGGCAGGCAGACTCCAGAGGCCCCATGGTGTGCCCTGCCCCTATGGGCGGCTTGTCCCGCCCCTGGGCGTGCCGCCCCAGGCGCCTGAGCGGCTTCCTCCGCTGCTGCCTCTGAATGGAAGTAGCTGGGAATCACAGGCGGGGAGACAGCTGTTGCACTTAGATCCTGTTTTTGTGTTTCCCACAGGCATCTAGTTGACCACTGTGAGAACAGGATTCTGGACTAGATTGGCCATCGGTTTGATGCAGCAGTAATCATGTCCTTATCTACCATGGGTTAAATGTCACCATTTCCTGGTTGACTTTCACTGCTCGTTTTCCCTTCTGGTGTTCCTGAAAAGGATTATAAATCATTTCAATCTGCTTTCAGATGCTAGCTATGTCTCGGTTGCTGCTGCAGTTTGGAAGCTGTTTTCTATTTTGATGCAGAGTTTTTGTTTCGTTTTACAGGGATAGTTTCGAATTGTTCTATTATTGCCTCTGAGTTATTTCATTGTAAAAGCTTTTAATAATAATAATAATAATAATTTTTTATTTATACCCCGCCCTCCCCAGCCAAGGCCGGGCTCAGAGCGGCTTACAAGCAATAATAAAAACAAGATGAATGATTACAACTTAAAAACAAAAATAAAAATACAACATTAAAATAATGGAACATTAAAATATTAAAATGAATTGTGAAATCAGTGTAAAAATGTGCAAACAGAAAAATAAATAGATGGACAGCAAATAAAGCAAGGCATGCTCCTGTGTATTATAGAAGTTGTGGGCAATTGACCCCTTAAGATTATTCACTCGGTTTGTGGACAGAAAGAAAGGAGGGCACATTTCACAGAATTTCTTCTGTGAGAGGAGAAATTTCCCAACAGTTTTTCAGGTGCAGGGCTCACCAAAAGCACAGCTTCTTTCTTTCTTCCCCTAAGAGTGGTATTTTATTGGGGGGGGCACCCCCTATGTTTTATACTCCACAATGCCCCCGACTTTGCAACAATCTGGGAAATGTCCATCTACCTTCCTTTTTCCTAAATGGGGGAGAAAAATAAAAAATAACCAATTTTCCCCCAGAAAGCATTTTACATATACAGATGTATTACTGGCATGATAAAATCTGGCATATAGCATTGCGGGAGAAACTTTACCACGAACTACCACTGATGAGGGGACAATGAAAAATTGATCAATCTGCAACAACTTGATTTCCCTTTATTGACTATACAAATGCACAGGATCATGATAGGATGGTCCCAACAGCTTATAAATTGGTGTGGATATCCTGAATTCTATGGAAAAAAATTTTGTCTGCCTTTGCCAATTGGAAATCTTGTAATTTGTAAAAAGAAAAAAAAGGGGAAGACAACACTTATAATATTCAAACACTGCTTTTGAAAGCTTGTTAAGTTATATTATTTGTATCGCAGTATTTTATATTGCACCCTGAATTGCAGTGAGGGGTCTGAATCCTGTTTATCTCTGTAGTGGGGGTGGTTTATTTATTTGTTGTATTATCTTAAGTTTACGTGATAGCTTTCTCTTTTGAAATATGCAGAAGCCAAAAGAGAACTAATGAATTTTTTAAGAGTCTTGTGAGAAAAATTCAGTTCAGCTCTATTTCCAATACCCAAATCCGTATCAGGAAATGATTATCTCAGAGACATAGCATTACCCATATGTCTTTTAGGTGTCTATTTAGCATTAGAAATGCCCATGAATGTCCACTGAATGGTCCATTTTGCAGTGACCACCCATGGGAAAGAGAACTGCAGGCAGTTCTGACCAACTAGGAGCAAACTCTTAACAGTAGCTCTTGACAAGCTCTTAGCTAGGATGTCACCTGACTATGCCAAACTAACCAACTTCTCCTTCCACCTATATACTATCAAGGACCTGCTGATGTTTTCTCTTTAAGCAACTTGCTGGTATGGGAAGGTTCCTGATGCCTTTCTTCAGTTCTTTACACCTCCTCCCAAGTCCTCCTCCTTATTCTAGCTTCCCCCTTCTCAGCTTGTCCTGCCATGACATTAGCTTGCCCCTGGACAGCGTACTGGTAATGATTCTGCCCATGTCATACTATTTACACATAGGCTTCACACCCATTTGGTTCTTTTCCTGTCCCCAGTTGCCACCTGAGCCCTCTGCCACTGCTAAAACCAGGGAGCACCTAATACATTTTGCTGCCTGAGGTAAAGGACAAGATGGCACCTCTCGTCCCGTTCTATGTAAAAAAGTTGACAGAACAGGCAGTCAAATCTTACTTCAATGCTAGTGACCAGATAGCATCCTCCGCTGTGCCTGAGGCATTGTGTTAGTTTAGAGGAATCAAGGCAGACCATGCCACCAGAGGGAAATGGTGCTGCTTCCCCTGCAACTGATGCCTGGGGAAGTCCTCTCACATTGCCTAACAGTAGGGCTGGCCCAGAAACAGAACATCCTACATCCAAGGCCAGCTCAAGACATTTTGCTGCCAGAAGTGAAGGACAAGATGGTGCCCTCCTGCAAGGCACATACAGAAAAGCCAATTGTACTGACAGTTGGATCTTACTACTATATTGGTGAAAGGAAAGTATTTTCCACTGCACTTAAGGGCAGCAGTCTAGCATAGTGGGTACAGGACAGCATATGCCACCTGAGGCAGTGGGTACAGGACAGCATATGCCACCTGAGGCAGCTGCTTCATTCTGCCTCATCATAGGGCCAAGTCTGCCTACATCCAATATGTGCAAAGGAGGCTGGCTCAGAATGGCATTATGAGCACAGTCAACAATGTACTCTGGGTTTTCCCCCCTTCCAAAATTTGGTAAATGTGTTGGCACCTCCATGAATCTTATATCTCAGACCTGGCATGAACAACAACAAAGCCACTATTTGTATACAGCAACATCCCCAGTGCTTGAGAGGTGATGGGGAGGAAAATATAGCTATATTAAGTATTCAAGGAACATTCCAACACATTTTCGGCAAGATATTTTTAACTCTCCCTCCATACATAAAATGTACAAATACACAAAAGGCTTTCTTAATTGGCCCGTTTTATGTACCAAGGAATAATGGTCTTAAATGGGTTGAAGAGAATGCCACATTTATCTCTCCAGTGAGGGGAAGACATGATGATTCAGAAACTGAGAAGCCAGGAGGATTGAGTCACGAGTGGAATATATATTGCTCCTTTTCAATATATTATGTATTCCATTCCTACTGCAGTTCCCTAAAGGCATAACTAGAATGAGACGGGGTAGGGGCAAAATCTAAATGTTTCATTTCTACTCGACATAAGTCATCTTCCCACACCCTACCTTTTCCTTTTAGTTTCTGTTAAAACCTTTTCTTGTCCCCAGAATTCTTAATCACAGACAATGAGTTTTTAGCAAGTGTGCAAACTCTCAGCTATCACAATAACCTTAAACAGGTTTCCTCTTCCCACAAATGAAGATGGCTCAAGGCCTATTCCTGCTTTTTAATCCAGAGTCAAGAGTAGTGATGTCAGGGAAATTCAATGAAAACAGAAAAAGAAGCAGAAGTTACTGAAGTTTGCATGTTTGTCTGGGCTCAGGAACAGAAAATAAATACAGGACATAGAATCAGTCTTTGTTCACATGGGAGGGGGGCGGTCTGCAAACGTTACATGATGAAAGACTTTTAAACATTATTTTGGTGTTTCATTTACAATGTAAATTATGAAGTAGGTTAAATAGTCATGCAACTTAAATAGCTGACAGTGAGATGACTAAAGTAGTATTTGGTGGAAACCAAACTGTAGAGGAATGAAAACAGTGATGATGGTGTTGAATCAGGATAGGAACTACTGCCTTTCAGCTCTCTAATCAGTAGAGTATTCTCAAAAATCTAAACCCTGCTAGGGATCTCCTACTGAACATGTAAGCAGGCAGTGATGGCTCAAACTATTTCTGGTCCATGTCGGTGTAAGTCTGTACAGTCACAATGCCACTTTGATCCACATTTGGATGGCATATTGAGTTAACACAAGAGCATGCTAGTGTCCTTCTCCCATTGCTATTCCACTTGCCATGGAGAGTAACCCATGGAGACTAACCATCTGAAGTGAAAAGAAATGTGGAAGCTCCCTCTTTGTTCTTTTCTGAAATGTGCAGGGAGCCTCCACAGATACAGAACAGTGTGTGTGTGTCATGAGAACAGGAAGGGGGCAGAGCTACCACTCTCATCGCCACACCACCATTTTCCATTTTTTAAAACTCTTAACAGGAATGTCTGAAGAGGGCTCCTCTCTTCCCTTACACAGATGCACTCATCTGAGAAAATGAAGCATTTCCATGAAAACAAAAACATCTCAAACAAACGAAATATAGACAAATGTGTGGGAATGTTGGATTCTGTTCATTGTGGGAAAGTGTTTCTTCTCCTATTGTCAGATGTGTTTAGTTTTGTTTTTTGTCCTGTGGGCCATTCAGTCTGCTTGGATTGGTGAATTAACACCAGTAGAAGCTAGACTTTAAGGCATCCCGTCTGCGAAAGAATACACTACAGATGGGGTTGACTTATTGGGAAAACACATATATATGAAGCATCTCATTTCCATTCCTCAGGCTCATAGCTTCAGTTCGGGGATTACTTCGGCAGAATGTCCTCCCTCCTCCACAAGTGAAAGTTCAGTCTCTTGCATTAACTTGAGGGTGATGGAAGGAAAGAAAGAAGAGAGGAAATCAGCAGGTAATATTTCCTTCCCTTTCAAGAGAAAGACAAAGCTTCATGAAGTGAAGAGGGTTCAGCTATTCCCAAAGCAATCTTTTGTTACTGACAGTTCTGTGTGCTGTGCTATGGTTTGTGGGTCTGCTTTGCCCATGGCAAGTCAGGTAAGAGCCTCAAGCATCTGTAATTTAAAATTCAGTTATGCTCCATCAAGTAGCCTTACGCTGGGATGGCATCCATTTCTGTTTTTCTTATTTTACAGACTTCTTCTTTTTTTTTTAATGCTTTTCTGTCTCTCTTTCCACTCTCCACACCCCCGGCTGCCGAGATTCAACTCTTGCTCACTTTGGGGGTCTGGCTGTGAAATTAAAATGCAGTGCACGCATATCAACAGTTTAGGACAGAGAACAGCAAGCACACACAGAGCTCATAACTCCAGCTTGTGGCTTCCATTTCAGCTATGGCATTAGGAAAGCTACCACCCTCCCCACACTTTCTGACATGAAATCTCAGTCTTCTGCATTTATATGAGTTTAATGGGGATGATTCGGAAGGAAGAGCAAATCTGCCGGTTTTAGTTTCTCATTTTTCCAACCTTAACTTCAGTTTTCTGCATTTCTCCACCATTTATGGGGTGTGGATGTTTGTTTGAATTTTTTTTTAAATGCCCCAATAAATGCATTTTTGGCACACATTGCTCGATAGCATTGCAAAATTCAGTGGTGTGATGCACATTTCAAACAATGGCTGTTCAGATCCTGTTTTGGAAAGTGCAAAATTAAGTTTGTTCACATTTAAATGTAAACAGAATCAAATTTCTCCCCCAGTCCTACTGAAATGGGGCAGGAACAGCCAGTCTGCATTCCTTTGGGATGCTGGATGAAGCAGACAGGCTTAAACATCCCTTTTCACCCTACTACTGCCCTAGCTACTTTGGCTTTTTGTTTGTGGGGTCTTTGGTGCAGGGCAGAAGAATTTGCCAGGGGGAAAGCACTTAGCCACCCCTGAACTAAAGCTTTAGGTAAAGGTAAAGGTACCCCTGACCATTAGGTCCAGTCATGAACATCTCTGATGTTGCGCACTCATCTCGCTCTATAGGCCGAGGGAGCTGGCGTTTTGTCTGCAGACAGTTTCTGGGTCATGTGGCCAGCATGAGTAAGCTACTTCTGGTGAACCAGAGCAGTGCACGGAAACGCCGTTTACCCTCCCACTGGAGCGGTACCTATTTATCTACTTGCACTTTGACATGCTTTCAAACTGCTAGGTGGGCAGGAGCAGGGACCGAACAATGGGAGCTCACCCCGTCGTGGGGATTCAAACTGCCAACCTTTTGATCGGCAAGCCCTAGGCTCAGTGGTTTAAACCACAGCGCCACCCGTTGTCCCACTGAACTAAAGCTTTAGTCTTAACCATATAAGAGGCAGGGACACTTTTAATGTTGATGGGGCAAATTTTAAACAGCAATCCGGGAACGAACAACAAAATTGCTCATTTTTAAAAGGAATTTCGGCTCCTGCATGTTAAAGTAATACCTCTTCCTCAGAGAGTCTACCTCCATACCACCAGGGTCATAAGCCCCTCCTCCTCCTCATCGTCATCATCACTGCTGCCACCTACTTGCTTGCTGGGCAGTCAGTCAATGAGGTAGCTGGAAGTGGGCCCTCTTCCTTTTCCTCACCAGCACTATAGCCTGGTCCAGAATGAGAAGTAGTCACACAAGCAAGATAACTAGGTGCAGTGGTAAAGAAGAGCATTTCCAAAGCATGCACCCTGCAGGAGCCTGGTCCCTCTGTAGTTGGCTGACCATAACATCAGCACTAGCTCAAAGACAAAAGAAAAAAATAGAGGTGCTTCTGTTGAGATTTGGGATGGGGAAAGGCACTAATACTGAAATACCATACACAAAAGCAATTCCTGCAAGTTCCCCGGCAACAAGTATTGATTGTTAAACCCTCTCTGGGAATGGTAGTTGGGGGGGGGGTAGGGCTCTTCTAGCAACTCTCAGCATTCTTCACAAACTAGAGCTCCCAAGATTCCTTGTGGGAGGCCATGTCTGTTTAAAGTGGTGCCACAGTGCTTCTAATGTATGGTGTTTATGTGACCAGAGGCAAAGATCATCATTTAGCAACAAAATATAGGTGCTGAGTTATATGTTGTCATCTCTACAGAAAGCCAAGATGGCCCATCGCAAGAAACAGGCAGCAGGGAGAGATTTTCATTCTCTTTTTGGCATCCTGCCGGCAGCCTTCTTTGCAAAGTAAATATTTAGCATTGAGTGAAACCACTTGACAACAGTTTACAAGAGCTTCCAAGCACTGCAGATTACATTTTACCTTAAACCATTTGACAGAATCGAGTTGACACTTCTGATTGTTAAGCTTCTCTGGAGACACCTGCACCTAGCTTCCACTAATACTACAGTCCAATTTCAGACTTCACTTACACAGGTGCAAGTTCCATCAATGCCAAGGAAGAAGTCTGGCTGCAACAAGCCACAATTTGGCACAGCATACAATTTATTTAATATTGAGCCCAGAATGGGCTATCTCGTTTCTTTTGAATATACAGGGTGACATGAACTCTTGCTTCACAGTGACTTGCCTAAACTCCTTTTGATCCAATTTCTCTTTGTTGGTTAAAGATTGAAACTAAGTAATATCCTTGGGTTAGCTAAAATAAAATCCTACAACTATCTTCTGGAGCAATGCTCTGTAGAAATGTTTACCAAAGAAGATGGATGTGGGTATTATATTCTGCATGTCCCATGCAGAAATTTCACTGATGCATGACAGATGACAGGTTCCAGTGGAAACAAGAGTACAAAAGAAGTCATAGCAAATAACATAAACCAAAACCAACCAAATGCTCCTTCCTAGACCCCATCAGTTTCAGTGTCATTTCAATGTATTTTAGTGGGTTTATGTGGCATCCTGGGAATCTTTGGGTTGGATTATATAAATAGAGATTACTATTATTATTAATATGGTAACAACAACAACGCATGCAATTTTAAAACACAAGTACATATGGGCATCTCCTCCATGCAGAAAAAGTCTTCATCAAGCACATATACCACAGGATCTGTGAAGATTGCAAATCTGCTTTTTTGGCTATGGGTGAACACATTGGGAAGGGTGGTCATTTCTGGGGAACAGGATTCCCCCCCCCCCTTCCATGGAGGAGAATTTAAGGAGGCTCGTTCTGTTGCCTCCTGGAGCAGCCTTTGCATTATTACTCTTCCATGAACAAAACTGGCTGTCCAGAATGCCTTCATTTCCATCTCCCTTTCCCTTTTGCAACAAGACTTTATGGCATAAATATCAGCACTTTTCTTCCCCTTTTACTATTTCCTCCCCTAGTACTTTGACATTATGAAAGGTACAAAGCCCATGCTGGGATATAAGACAGCCACTTAACATACCGGATTGCTTCCTTAGGAACACGATGTTGAAATTCAGATTTTCTAAAAATGTTGGGAGGAGAAACTCCAATCCAAAGGGAAGTCGAAAGAGTTAACTTGCTAACTGGCAGGAAACCAGTGAAGACCAACAGCAGGGTGGGGGAAGCAAATGGGTTACGAGATTACTGGTTATCAATTTGGCAATGTCAAGAGAGCAAGCAAGTAATTATTATTAAAGCCGAGTAAACCTGAGTAGAGCAAATAAGTGAGGGTGAAGTACTACTAAGAACTTTTAAAAGGTTTGTTTGTTTGTTTGTTTGTTTTACAATCAAGCAGTATATGTAGCAGCAGCAGCAGCACTAGTAGTAAATTACTTATAACCCGCCTGGCTGACTGGGTGGCCCCAGCCACTCTGCACAGCTTCCAACAGAATATAAAAGAACACATGATACACCACACATTAAAAACTTCCCAATACAAAGTTGCCTTCCAAGATCTATGGAAGGTCGTATAATTGGTTATCTCTTTGACAACTGACAGGAGGGCATTCCACACGATGGACACCACTACCAAGAAGGCCCTCTGCTTAGTTCCCTGTAGCTTCACTTTTCTCAGTGAGGGAACCGCCAGAAGGCCCTCAGAGCTAGACCTCAGTGTCTAGACTGAATAATGAGGGTGGAAACGCTCCTTCAGGTATACAGGGCTGAGCCCATTTAGGGCTTTGTAGGGCAGCACCAAAATTCTGAAATATGCTTAGAAATGTAAAAACTTTAATATTTCTTGTTTGGCGCAGTACCATCTCAAGCATCACCAGGAAAGTTGGTTGATATTTCTGTCTTACAAGACTGGCTGAGCTCACACAGCATATGAAACCACAAGTGGATAAACCTCTTTCAGCCCAAGGACTGCATTGCCTTCTATGGTACACAGATCCAAAGTGAACAGTGCCAGAAGCAAAAGTGGGCAGAGCAATGAATGTTAATTTTGTACAAGTGACTAATTTCTCCACACACACACACCCTCTGCTCTGTCCTCCATTAAGGCTAGCAAGAAGCTAGAGTTCAGGGTTCAAGGACCTATTCTAGCCAGGCAAAAGCCTTGAAGGAGGTTTCAAAGCAGAGATGGTGAAGGGTATGGCCTGTGGAGAGGGATGTGGCCTGGACCAAGTCCTGGGAGCCAAGTAGAGAGGGCTGGAGGGCCACATGTGACTGCTGGGAATGAGGTTCCCCATCCTTGTATTAAACCACAGTTTAAAGCAAAATATGGTTCCATGTGAATGAGCAGTAGGATGGTGCACACTGCTTTAAGAGTTCCCTCAGCCCTCTTCACCTGCTCCTGCTGCTGCCATGCTGTGGACAAAACAAGCCAAAGTTTGGCTTATCATGTCATCCAAACCTGACTTGTACTTTGTTTCCCCCCAAACAAGTGGGTAAGCCAAAAATAAGCCTTGGTAACTACTGATCATGGTTTGTTTGGAGAGAGAAAAAGAGTAACACAATTGTTATTGTTTTAAGGTTCTTTTTTTAAAAAAAATATTTTCTTTACTGCCTTACAAACCATCTTGAGGGCATGTGCATAAAATTAAAAGTTATAAATCCTATAAAGAGATAAAAATAAGGCCACATTTCTAATGGGCTCTCTTATGTGCTGGTTCCAAGGCCAAGACCTGGGGGAGATTTCACCACTGGGTTCCTTGAAACCCTGCAAGGAGAGATGAATCATCAGCAAACTTCTCCTCCATCTGATACCGGGTGCATGGAGAGGCTGCACTTTTAATAAAGAAGCAGCTGCCTCTGGCTGAATGATTAATCAATACCAGTAAGCTGACATCTTAAGAACTTGCTGCACTAAAGCATTTCTTTTCTTCCCCACCCTGCATCTACAAATAAAGTGCTCTACCATTTGACTAAAGCCTTGTCAACTTGACTGGGGGGAGGAGAATAATAATAAGAAAATACGTTCAGAATCCTATTTAAATGACATTTGCAAGGAATAAGATTCTATCCCGGCTGCGGCTCCTTATCGCTAATAATAACATCAGATGAGTGGATTTAGACCCGATGATTAGCAGCAGTGGCCTTTTTTTACCCCCTCTGAGTCCTTCTTAGAACAGCTCTTTCCATCTGTCTAGTCCAGCTCTCCTCTCCTTGCATGGGCTGATAATTAGGTCTTAAAATGGAGCTTCAGTGGATACCATGTGGAACAGTTGGACAAAGCCTCATTATTGCTAAGTCAGTACAAAACATTTATCAGATCCGACTGCTTCTCCCCCAAGATCAAAATACTGGGGTATTTGTTGTTATAGGCACAAGGTGCTTATGGATCACATATTGCAAAATGTTTAGGGAAAGTGAGCACCTGCACAAAGAAATGTATTTAGAACTCCCACAAGGGAGGCTGAGCCACTTAATGACGCAGTGATAACAAGGGGTTTGTGTACAGCAGTACACAAAAACGTAAGAAGAGTCTCCTGAATTATAGCCCATATTCCCCTCATGGAGCTACAATTCCCAGAGTAGTGTAACAGTCAATCCCTCTTTACAGGAAACACTAGGAGTTGTAGCTTTGTAAGTGGAATTGGGGTCTCCTAACAACTCTCAAGAGTGTTTAAAATGGTGTCATGATGCTTTCAGTGTATGGCATGAATGCGACTGAAGTTTCTAAAATCTGGAATGAGACAACTCCAAACAACTGAGCAGCAGTATTACGTAATTTCTTAGAGGCAACTTTTGAATCAACATATATCATATAAAATTTATAAAACACTTTGGCTTTTGTGCCACCTTTAAGAAATGGAGATAGTTTATGTGATGCAATGTTTAGCTTTAATCTCATTAACAGTACATCTTCAATGTGGGCAGAGTAACAGGCATGAATCTTACTTCTGTACAGTGGACGATATTCCACCCACTCTGACACCTTTCTGCATCCAGGCAAGCGAGAGAGAGGCACTATCATAGTTCAAGGACATATGCCAGTTGGGCAAAGGAACTTGAGGATGCCATGGAGCAGGGCAGGTGAGAGGCAAGGGCTGGGGAGGGGGAGGTGCCTGTGAGCCAAGTAAAGAGACTTGAAGGCTCAAGAGGAGACAATATGCTTCTGAACACCAGTGGCTGGAAAACGCAGCAGAGGAGTGTGTTGTTGTGCTCAAGTCCTACTTGCAAGCATTACAGCATCTGGCTGGCCACTGTGGCAACAGGATGTTGGACTAGATGGGCCATTGGCCTGATCCAGGAGGCTCCTCTTATGTATTACCATAGTACACACACCCTGGCCATCACTACATCTTTAAATGGCTCAGCCTCCCTAGTTAGTCCCAGTTGGGCTGACGCAGGTTCCCAAATTGGGGAACACCAGCTCTCCTCACACTTCTTGACCCAATCAATGCCATAGGCAAGCTCAGGGTTGGGGTGGGGATGTCCTTCTTTTCAGTGGAAAAGGTTCGCACATCTTACAGGGAAGAGGGCCCATCTCCACTGTAATTCATCTTTGTCTTATTAGCTTAACTTGTTCTTCAGATATTTGCCCACTAGCACTCCCATCCGAGACGGTGAAGGGGCTCCATGTGCCAACAACCACTGCATTAAGATGATAGCAACGGATTATTATAATTAAGACTCCGGCTGTGTTTAATTAATGGCTTGTCTTTAAATGCAAAAAGAAAGGGTGACAGTATAAATGCCAAATCCTCTTAAGCAGCAGTTCTGGAGTGCATTTTAGAACTTATCTGAGTTTCAATGCTTGCCTTCTGCTTTTGGTTTTAGAATCTCTTTCCTTCTCAGCTGTGCTACTTAATGGCAATTTAAGCTAAAAACTGACAGTTCCCTCTCTCCGTGGTACAAATTCTGCACTACAGAATTACAGCAGTTTTAAGTGTTGCAGATTTTTGCAAAACAACCTTGGGGACTGCAGCTTTGCAAAGCTGTTGTGAATTATTTGTAAGCGATTCTAAGTCCAGTGTTCCTTGATGGATGGAGAGCGAAAGAGAGAGCAATTGTTGCAGGAGCATAGGAAGATGTCTTATATTGGGGTAGGGCTATTTGTTCATCTATAGCCCAGCACTGTCTGCTGACTTGACAGCAGCTTTTCAGGGCTCTTGGGAAGAAAGCGATCTTTCCCTTCACCTGTTAACTGATCTTTTTAGCAGGAGATACCAGGGACTGAACTTGGGAGTTGTCTGCATGCAAAACAGATGCTCCAATGCTTCACCACTGAGAATGAGGCATGTTGCTGTCTCCCCAGAGCTGAAAGCCAGGTATTGCCAGTCCAAAGGCTTCTAACCCCCTGCTAATAAAAGGGGGAAATGCTTCATGAGCCATTTATTTAAAAAAACTTTTTGTGTACAAAGAACACACAGAGGCCTAAGGATGAAGTGTTGATGGCAACTCACTGGGTTAAGTCCCAGCCCCATGGCACAGTCATGTGGTAGAGCACATACCATTAACAGCACCAGTTCCTGAGGGCTGAGCCCTTTTGGGGGCCATCAGTATTTTTGGGGTCACCTCCCCATGTTCCAAAACCCCAGAGACTGAGTATATGGCTCCAGTGGCTGGCTCCTCCTCCTGCTGTCATGGAGGGAGCCGAAGCAGCCTCCCACCAGTTGCAGCACCCAGAGTAGGCACAGGAGGAGCTACCAGCCATTTAAGCTGCAGGACCACTGAGTTTGGCTCTGCCCCCAGCTCCTTCCAATGTCCTGATGTCATGTACATGACGTTGGGATGCCAGCTCCTTGTGGTGGTGCTCTTGGTTGCATATGGGCTTTGGTCGGTGTCCAACAATGCCAACCCAATACAGACTAAGCTATGCTAGATGGTCAAATAGTCGAGCATAGTATAAAAGATCTCCTGCTCCTGGTCCAAGCACCAGAAGCTCATGCATGTCAATCATGCCTGGAACTGTTTCATGTTGCCAGTATAGACAAGACTATCAGTCCCTTCTAGATTCTAAACTGTGGTCTGTGAACCTTATTCAGATGGTCTACAGCATGCCTGAGGATCTGAGGCAACATGTCCAGCGCACTGAACATTCATATTGACCTTTAACTGTATATTTATTGCTGTCTTATTTCTTATGTTGTATTTTATGGCACTGCAGTGTGAATCCTGTGGAATTGCAATGGCTGCAACAATCAGAAAAATCAGCTATTTTATAATGGTCCATGTGGGGAAAATGTTTGGGAACCAATGATTTAGAGGAAGGCTCTTTTTTATGACCACTTCTGCTGACTTTGGCACACAGTGACACCCCCCCCCCCCCAAAAAAAATAAAACTGTAGAAGAACTGTGCCATCCCTATTAGTTCAAACTGACACACTGGCAGCTAATGTGTTTGGTGCGGTACGTTGCAGGCACTGGTGGGAACATGTACGCATAGGCACAATATGATTGGGGATATCTTTGTTTTCATTCCTAGTCCATTCCCGCCTTTCATTTCCAGATATTTTGTTCCTTCAACCAAACCATTCTCAAGAGAAGCTGCCACCTGAACAAGTCTTCAGTAAATACTGCAAGCTTGACAACAGCTGCACACCAAAGATAAGCCCTGCAGTTTTCATGAAACCAGGTTATTTGCACATCATGCAAATCTCTTAACTGCTGGGTTAGTTTTGTTTTTAGCAAGCTGCTGATCAGGCCTAACTACATCCAAAAAAACCAAGACAAAACACAAAATTTGTTGCTTAAGGGCAGTGGAAACTCTGTTGATGTCTGATGAAAAGAACCTGACTCTAGCCCAGGGATGGGAAGGATGTGAAATCAAGGACAGCATCCATAGCCACTAAAAGCCATCATCTGGATCCCTCTGATCAAAGGACAGCCTATTTACTTCTCCACAAATCTGAAAGTGTTTCCTGTTAGCAAGAAGCCAAAGGCTATCTAGGCCTAACCCAGATCACCATGTTCTGAATTCAAAAAGGCAACCCCACCCCCAGGTGGCAAGAAGCAGAGGAGCCAGGGCACAGCTGGAGGTCTGGGGTGGGGAGTGTGGGGGTGGGGGTGGGGTGGGGAGGAACCTAGTAGGATCAGGTGGGCAGAACCTGTATGTGAGGTGGAGGGGGGGTAGAGGGCAGAATCTAACCTGTTCCCCATCCCTGGTATGGGAAAACTCAGCTGGGCCGCATCCCCTGTTTTGCCACTTGGCAAAGATGTTTTAGTAAGCAACAAAAAACAAGAGAAAGAGGACTTCAATTGGTTAAATAATTATTATTTTTCTTTTTTTTAATAACCATCTTTCTATCTGCTACTGTATGCTTTTTAATCTTGTTGTATTTGTTGAAGGGGTGGCGTGTTTGTGTGTAAACCACTCTGAGGATATTTATATTTAAAGATGGCCTAGACATTGTAATAAATAAATAACCCCCAATGGCACTTTTTTTGGCTTTGTCTCTCCTTAGAGGTATGATTATCTCATAATAACTATGTGACTCCCCCATCGCCGCTGCCTCTCCACCCACCTGCCCTCCACACAACCTCGTTGTGTCTTATTGCTTAATTAGCTGCCGGATGAAACGCTACTTTCTCTTGCCATCAACTTTGTGTAATTGCCTAGACATGTATTTCCATGAAAAGGGGGGGAATATAATAATGTGTGTGCGCGCGCAAATGTGTGTTGCCGGGGTGTGCGCGATAAATGTCTCCATACATCTATTTTATTTGATTAATCATGGCGGGGGAAATCTGTCATTAAGGGATTTAAAGCAAAGCCGTTTTACCCCTGCTGATCATGTTCGGCAATTTTAAAATTATTTTATGATCCTGATCAATGTAATTAATGAGAATGACTGTTAATTAGTTACACCAGCAGGTGGGCCGTGAAAATACTATAGAATAATAGGCAATGTAGGATCCTTTTTCTTGCCCCCTCTTTGGGTTTTGCAGGGCTGAAAGAAGCAGTACTTATTGACTAATTCTGGGCTGTGTCCTTTCAGTACGTGAAAACACATTACTAGAAGGAAAACCATGCTATAATTTTTGCTCTGTTTTAAAGGCAAATCACTCCACTGGTTCACAGACTCAAACCTTTTGATCAGGAAACAAGATCTGTTATTCCTAAGTAATAGGAGCTTCACAAACAACATCTTGTTAATTTAAGCAATCTCAGCTGGCCCTTTCTAGTTTCCTCAGCCCCTCTGGAGAAAGGCTTGCGATGAGAAACCACCCCTTGGGAGCCAACTTGAGATAGACACTAAAACTGTTAACTGCTCTCGGCTGCTGTGTACCTAATTAGCATCGCTGAGAATTTAATAGCAGTTATCAATGTCATGGGGTTGACAGGCTACCTTAAGGGACGAGAGCAGATACATGGTGAGCAAGATCTTATTTTGTGTGTGTGTGGATGTGTATACAGTCATACCTCAGGTTGAAGTAGCTTTGGGATGAATATTTTTGGGTTGCGCTCTGCAGTGACCCAGAAGTAATGGAGCGCATTACTTCCGGGTTTTGCCACTCGCGCATGCGCAGATGCTCGAAATGACATCAAGCACATGCGCAGAAGTGGCAAATCGCGATTTGCACACATGCAGACGCACAGACGCAGGTTGTGTTCACTTCAGGATGTGAACGGGGCTCCGGAACAGATCCCGTTTGCATCCAGAGGTACCACTGTACAGTGGATGCCCAGAAATGCAAAGAATGGAACCTTAAGAAACATTAACCAGTAGGGGCAGGGAGCCTCGGGAATAGTGTCCAAATGTGGCTCTTTAGGGCTCTTTACCTGGCCCTCAGAACTCTCCCGGGCCATATCTTTCTCTGGTCTTGCTTTGCACTCTGAAAGGTTTTGCTGGCTGGAGTGTGTTCTTGAGCTCTGATAATGCCTCTCACTACCCTGGATGGAGGATACAGAACTCTCTCTCTCTCTCTCTCTGAGTGTAGAAACTAGTCTACTGTACAAAGGTAAAAATTACATTTATTGCTCCTCCCACTTTTGCCTCCTCCCCCAACTGGCATGTGGCCCTTAGAAGGTTGCCCAGATGGGAATGTGTCCGTTAGGCTGGAAAAGGTTCCCCACCCCGATTTACCTTGGAAGAAGCCATGACTGTTTGAAGTGGTATGATACTGCTTTAAATGTATAGTACTGGTGAGCCTAAAATATGGAATGCAATGGGGAGTGCAGCTCATCTTCACAGTTGTTGGGTTGATAGGTTGGTTGCCTTGGCAATAAGTATCTCCCCTCCTTCCACAAGAACCACCAAAGACTTCTGGACAGTATTTCACCTTTCTCCCAAAGCATATGAATAAGTGCCAAAAAATTTCTCAGTTGAGGGAATATTAGCAGTCATATATATCACTGAGGGAGAGTACAAACACTTAACTGAGCCCCTTACATGCCCAAATCTGTCGGCATTTTAGTGCAAATTTTTCCAACCAAACATATTTTTGTATGCAGTTCTGTTAAGCACCTACATTTTTTAAGCAGCTGGCCCTGATATAATGCTTTCTTGTATGTTATTTTTGTGCATATTCTTTGCAGCTGGAGAACTGCACTGCAAAAATTCAAGAAGTGTGAATTTTGAAGGACAGCAGTGTTTTTGTCTGTGTGGTGGTTTGAGATGTGCATTAAACAGTTTCTCACTAAAATGCAAACAAAAATGATTTCCTCCTCCATCCCTACTCGATAGATAGAATTGCATCAAGCCGGTTGTCAGAACCATACCAACCCATTGTGCCGCAGGCATGTTGGGTGTGAGACAAAGCACTCAGCACCAGGTTAAACAAGAAAACATCTGCCCACACAGCTCTGCCAAGTGTACCTCAAGCAACGTGGCAAAATCATTCCTGTTTGTTGTCAGTAAGAAGCTTCCTGCTGTGCCTGAACTAACGATCAATTTTGAGACATGGCAGGTCAACCTTGAGGTTCTGAACTACATTGTTTGCAGAAGATTTCTAGTTATTAGAGGAAGCAGAGAGGTTAGAGAGAGAAGGAGAGAGCCTTCTCGTTCTAAACTAGTGCTGAGATGAACATGCTTCCCTTGTCTTTTTTGGACCACTCTCCATCAGCGAATGAGAAAATAAATTGCTTTTGAAAACTGTTGAACAGAAGAGAGAAAATTTCAGGGAAATTCTCATGGGTGGGGTGCAGGGTTTGTGTCATGTCTACTTTACTGGTGAGTTGGCCAAGGGGATATTTCTGAGTATCCTTTCTTTCATTCTGAAAATCATCTCTCCATTGGCCTCCACTTTGCAGCTTCCGCAGACACTCTCTCATCAATTAATGCCTATGGGAAGTCATCATTATATTATTCCTTGTATGAGGCCTTTTCCAATCAGGAAGTGTGGGCAACCGAGGGAGGCTGCAGAATGCAATAATGGAGTAATATTTTACGGATAAGAAAAAAAACAACCAAAAACCCATGTGCCTGTGACCATCTGACAACAATCAGGTAAGCTCAAAAACCACTCACCCAGCCGCCAAAAATTCTAAGGAAATTCTCAAGTGCCCTGGGAACGTACCAGAAAAATTGAAGGTTGTTTCGCAGAGCAAGAAGACTTTGGAGAAACTGAAGGATAGGTTTTGGCATAGCACCACTGCTTTTTTCGGGGGGGGGGTTGCAATGGTACACATACCCCTAAACATTTTGTGAATCTAAGTTTGCCTTCATTGAGGGGCAGTATTTCAATATGAATAGGAAAATGAGAGTACCCCCAAACATTTTTTTAGGGGGGAAAAGCACTGCATAGCACAATGCATGGCACAATGCAAAATAGAACAGCAACCAGGGCAAGAAGTTGGACTTTTAACCAAATCTAGTCAAATGGCCCATTTCCAACAGGGATTGGTTTTATTGATATGTTAGAAGCAGCCTACAATCATTTACTAACCCAGAGAAACATTTTAAATCCAGGTGTCCCTGCATTGCCAATAATGAGTCTAAAAGCAAATAAAAACAAAAACCTTTAAAACCATGTTTTGTCACCTGGCAGCCACCCATGATTTGCCCCAAGCTACTTTTATCAGCTTCAGCTGATATACCAACTACAGCCCCATCTGGACTGATGCCACCTTGCTACGATTCTCCACACTCTGGTAACCTCTCGCTTGGATCTCTGTAATGCAGCATTTTGGGGAATGCCTTTGAAAACAGTCCTGGTCTGAAACTGGGCAGCAGTTGTGTTAATTGGGAACTGGACAGTCCCTTAATACAATTGTATTCCGCAAGTTCTTTTGCCATCTGTGTTTCCTTCAAAGTACTAGCATTAACCTTTTAAGCCCAGAACAGCTTGGGGTCAGAAGAATACCTGGACTATACTCATTCAAGGCCCCTTCTTCAGGTTTCCTCACCAAATCAGGAGTGACAGGTGGCTACTAAAAAGAGGACCTTTTTGGTGGTGGAATGCCCTTCCCAAAAAGGCTCTCCTGGCACCCACATTATAGTCCTTTCTTCAAAATAATATCTTAAAGAAAATCCACAGGCATTTTGAATTGCTACAATCTTTTAGTGCTTTTAAATGCTGTTTTATTTGGGGTTTTTCTCTTCTGCCTTTTTGTGATTGCCTTTTACAAAATACTAATACTAATAATAGGCTTTTTAGTATTTTGTTTACCACCTAGAACACATTAGTTATTGCAAATATTGATGTTGATGATACCAGGGAAGTGGGCTATGCACAAGAGCAGTTTAACAATTTACAACCCATAGTGGTGTCAACATGATGGTGAAGCCAATGCAAGCATTTGTACTGACAGGAGGTTCATCCACACATCCCTTTGTGTCGTGCTTCCTAAGCACAAGTCCAGGATTTCTAGGTCTGTATCTGAGCGGTTGTTCTTTCTTTTCTGGTCCTGCCCATGTAGCTCAGAACTGTCTGCACTGACAGGCAGGAGTCTGCACACACACACACACCCCGCCCACCTACCTGAGGTTGCCAGGGACTAAATCTGGGGCATTTCCCATGCAATTCTGGGGCTCTATTCCTCAGATACAGGCCTTCCTCAATTGGGCTCTGCAATGCGAACATAAAATAAAAATGCATCTCTGCTTTCGGAGATAAATGTCCTGAACATGTATTGCCTGTGGGAAGTCAGAAATGTCCATGGAGAGGGAGAGAGAGAGAGATAGAGGTTTCATCTCCCTCTTTTATTTAAATTGGGGAAAGGGAGCGATTCCAACAGAATATGGAGAGGGCTTTCAAAATCATTTTCTCTATGCTTTTCTGTAACAGCTTAATGCTAATTCCAAATGGCCCGCATCCAGATCCCATGAAGCCAGCCTTAGCAATCTCACCTGCCGGCTCTGGCACTCAATATCTCTCGCTGGCAAGCGTTGATTTGAGCGAACGGTATGCTGGCCTCTTTTGGATGAAAGGAAATTGGTGTCGGCACTCTCCTGAGCACATTTTAATAATCAGGCTGATCATGGGTGCACTGCAGCTGCTCTGTTGATGGTGTTAGACAGCAAATAAAGAAAGATGCCAGCAGTGCCCTCAGATCTGACATAACGAGGGGAACATCAGTCATTTGGCTAAAAGGCTCATAAAGGTTCCATCAGCTGTGACACAGAGGATTCTATCCTGTGCGAAGCTAACGAGGAAATGTGACAATGTTAGCAATGTCTTTAGACAGTAACAAGTTACGAGGGAGCTATGTTTCTGACAGAGAAGGGGAAAAGGGGGAGAAAGAGGGTATTTCTCCTCCCCAAAAGCTGTCAAGGGTTTCCAGAATTGCTTTTCTTTTCTTTAGCTGATGATCTTTAGCCTTTTAATCAGTTCTGACTGACGGATAGATTCAATTGTTTGCCAACTGTCTTCTACGGGTGAAACTTGGGATTCCTCAAAAGTATGGCTATTGATAGCTGCGAGGGGGAACTATCTGCAAGGCGGATGGCCTCCCTACATCAGTGAATGCTCTGGCCAGCATTTACGTTTCCCATAATGCCCCAGGGATGATGCTTAGGTGGGTGTACCAGAGCAATATAGGAAATTTAAAAAGGCAGGCGGCTCCCAGACTCAGCAACGGCTGGGACATTTTACTTTTTTGCTTACTTCTGCAGGACTGAGTAAAGTTGTGCTGGTGATCAGCCCTGACATTGTCACTTGAGTAGGGGCAACACAAAACCTTCAGGCAATGTGATGACTTTTTCTTTTCTTTTAGGAAGTTGAAAATAGCCCAAAGGCATTGCTGAGACAGTGGAGGCAAAATGCAGCCCTATCCTCCATTACGGTAAGTACTGCTTTCATTGTCAGAAACAGGGTGTCTGAATAGAGTTACTAGGCATTGCAAGTGGGTAATGCATGGTTGCAATCAAGTCTTGCTTGTTGGCTTCCCATAGGCATCTGGACTAGATGGGCCTTTGACCTAATCCAGCAGAGCTTTCCTTATGCTCTAGACTAGAGAACCTTTCTCAACCTTCATTCCCATATGCCGTTGGACTACAACCCCCATCATTCCTAGCCAGCATGGCCAGTGGTCACGGTTGATGGGAGTTTTAGTTCAAGAACCCACAGTTGAGAAAGGCTGCTCTAGAGAAAGGATGTTTCTGAATTTCTGATGCTGGCTAGCAGCTGTTGACCAAAGCCTTCTTCCTAGATAATATTATCAAATATAGCATGGTGGCAAACCACGATGTTTCACTGCTAGGTTTCTGTCATAGCAAAGGAGTCCAGCAGGTCAAATCAGTAGGATTTAGAGGCAGCTTGGAGTGTGCAAGAATGCAGGCATTTGTAAGCATATGGAATCACAGAGGAGCCTCTCAAGAATCTTTCCAATAGGATAGCTCAGTTGATGGGGCTTGAGACTCTCAATCTCAGGGTCATACGTTTGAGCCCCATGTTGGAGTAGAATAATGAGCAGAGCAAGAAGCTGATTGGCCTAGAACATTTCCAGCATGCAAGCTTTACTTTCTGGAAAGTACGCAAAAGCAACAAATGGTCCTCTGAAGGAGGGTCAACTCTACCCCCTGAGCGTGTTGTATCTCATTCTGTGGTATGTACTGCATCCTAAGCAGAATTGTAAAGGGGTAAGAATTCCCTCCAGGCGACCTGGCTGAGTGCACATACCACCTTGGGGATAGCCTTCAAATGATGTTTTAAAATTGCTAGCTTTATATCAACAGCTTACAGATTTCAGTGGCATTATTGAAAGCTCATTCAGAATTACATCTGGAACACACTGGGAGCTTGGAGAGAGTTACAGAGTTACATTCCCCCCATGTCGAATAGGTCACACTACCCAACTTGACTTCTATTGACTTTATACCTAATGCACCACCTAACATTAATCTTTGTTAACATAAAGAATACCGTACCATGTTTTTCTTACTTTGCTTTACTTTTGCTCTCTGCCTCCGAATAAACTCATGTACTGATTAGGGCTGTTGCTGTTGTTGTTTAGTTGTTTAGTCGTGTCCGACTCTTCGTGACCCCATGGACCAGAGCACGCCAGGCACCTCTGTCCTCCACTACCTCCCGCAGTTTGGTCAAACTCATGCTGGTAACCTCGAAAACACTATCCAACCATCTCGTCCTCTGTCACCTCTGATTAGGGCTAGAACTGGGTAAATCTTGGCATTTTTATTTCTAAAAAAACAGCAACTAGTGGTAAAATTAAAACCTGTTTGCATTTCATTGGGAAACTACAAAATCCACACTTCTCTAACCAACATGCAAACTGAAGTACATGTATCCTTCTGAATCTGCACTTCCCCAAAGTTTGCAATCAAATCGTGTGAGCAAAAGTGTATATATTAAGGGAAAATGTGCACACAAAACTGAAGGGAAGTCACTTGATCTAGCCATCCCTAGAATAAAGCCTCGTTGAACTCAATGGGACTAACTTCTGAGCAGACCTGCAAAGGATTGCATTGCACTATAAATTAAAGATTACTGAATTGGGATGTATCTTCCCCCTTGTCATTTATATGCACAGCTGTGCTATGTTAATATATTTTTCTCAGTTTATGTCCTGCCTCGTATGTAGTGTTAACAAGATTGGTGTTCAGAGAACATACTGGGTTGAGTTGGCATCACTGTTTTTGTCACCTGTAAAGAAGAATCTGGGGAAATCTTATAGGGCAGAGGGGAAGATGCAGGACCCAGAACTTTTATTTTTTGTTTTATTTTTTTCAAAAATACAAAATGCTAAACGATTTCACTGCTTCTGTTAACCCACATGTTAACAGCTGCCTGCATTTTCAGTCACCCTCTGCACATTCACACAGTGCGCTACCTGTAGAAGAATGTATTTACTGCCATATTTCAAAGCTTTGTAACATGCCAACATGCAAATTAAATTCTTCACTCCAAATGTCAACAGCGAGGTGATTTCCTGCCATCCTGAGTATCATTTTCCTGAAGCAGTAAAAGTTACACAGTCAATCTTATCTTATCTCTCTCCTTTCCAAACATGCACACACATCATCCACACAAATGAACAAGCTCCCGACCACACATATACTGCTTCCCACAGGATCCCTGGGAATTTGTGATTCATATTCTGAAAGCTATAAATGCTGCAGCCCTTGGGGGTGGGGTGGGGGGGGGAGATTTATATTAATGGAGACATTTTCTTATGCCAAAGCTGCCTATTTAACTGGAGAAACAAGGGATCAGTCTGTTTGGGAGCAGCATTTAAATTGCCACAATTAACCCTGCCAGAATTAACATTAGTTAGCACCATTGGCAGTTGTTAAAGAAAGCCCTACACTACATTTTTTTTCCAATCTTAAAATAATATTTCCACATCAGTTTGCAATTTGCTTTAAAAAAAAATCCTTGTGAAAATTCATCAGCATTTTGTGCAAATTTCACCTAAGCTATGCATTTTTGGATGCAATTTTATAACGTTATTTTTTTCATAGTACAATGCATTTTGGTATGTTGTTTTAACTGATACACACATTTTTATGCACAATCTACCGTAATAGATGGTTTTTTGGGGGGGACACATTACTTGGCCGGAGAACTTCATTGTGAAATACGAAAGCATGTGAATTTGAAGGATGGCCGTGCTTCAGTTCATGTATTCTTTTGCAATCAACTCCCCCCCCCCCATCCCTAATTAAGAGACTGTGTAAATCTTCAGTTCACATCTTGGCTCCCACTGTGGAGCTTTTTTTTATTATTTATTGAATTTGTATACCGCCCTGTACCTGGATTTCTCAGGGTGGTTCACAGAACAAAACCAAAACATAAAACCAAAAATATATAATCAAAATAAAAGCAACAGCCCAATAACCCACCCACCCTCCTTTAGCCAAGCTACTATCTTATTGGCCATCTTGGCTACTGCAACTTTCATCTTGCTTACAGCGTTGTTATAAGGATTACTGGGCTGAATGTGCGAAGTGATCTGAGCACTCATCAAGTTAAAAAATGCTGTAAGTAATAAGAATACATGAAAAGCCCTGCTGGGTGCTCAAGGTTTCATTTTTAACATGCAAAGGTTTCATTTTTAACATGGAAAGCTTACCTTTCCTTTTGCAAATCCATTATCAGATGGCTAAAATCAGGAGGGGGGACTTTTTTTTAGTCTGAGGGCCACATTCCCAAGTAGGGGCCACATGCCAGTAATAGGCAGGGCCAGGGGCAAAAGTGGGTGGGGCAAGAAATGTACAGTTTACCTTTGCAGTATAGGTACACCTCACTATTTTCCATTCAGACAAGCAAGAAGCACACTCAGAATTTAAGGACACAGAATTATAGCCAGGCAGAGACATTTGGGATGCAAGCCGCAGCCTGATGAAAGAAAGGTGTTGTTATCTGAGGAGACGTTCAAGTGCCAGAGAGAGACATCTGGATGGCTGCATCCAGAACCCAAGCCTGAGGTTCCCTACCCCTTTTTAAGATCATTGCAGGAGTTTTTATTAGTGGCAGAGTATACTGCTGATTAGGGACGCGGGTGGCGCTGTGGGTTAAAACCTCAGCGCCTAGGACTTGCCGATCGAAAGGTCAGCGGTTTGAATCCCCACGGTGGGGTGCGCTCCTGTCGTTTGGTCCCAGCGCCTGCCAACCTAGCAGTTCGAAAGCACCCCCGAGTGCAAGTAGATAAATAGGGACCGCTTACCAGCGGGAAGGTAAACGGTGTTCCGTGTGCTGCGCTGGCTTGCCAGATGCAGCTTTGTCACGCTGGCCACATGACCCGGAAGTGTCTGCAGACAGCGCTGGCTCCCGGCCTATAGAGTGAGATGAGCGCACAACCCTAGAGTCTGGCAAGACTGGCCCGTACGGGCAGGGGTACCTTTACCTTTACCTTTTATACTGCTGATTCTCATAAAGCGGCGATAGGTCTGTCAATGCCTATCTTCCATAAACTTATCTAATCTCATTTTAAGGGAGCTTATGGTGGGTGGATCTCACCATACCATGTGACAGCAAATTCCGTAAATTCATATCATCACGCAAAGAAGTGTATCCTTTGCCTGTTGTGCCAATCAGTTTCAGTGGATGAACCCAAGTTCTAGCATAATAAAGGTAAAGGTAAAGGTACCCCTGCCCGTACGGGCCAGTCTTGCCAGACTCTAGGGTTGTGCGCCCATCTCACTCTATAGGCCGGGGGCCAGCGCTGTCCGCAGACACTTCCGGGTCACGTGGCCAGCATGACATCACTGCTCTGGTGAGCCAGAGCCGCACACGGAAATGCCGTTTACCTTCCCGCTAGAAAGCGGTCCCTATTTATCTACTTGCACCCGGGAGTGCTTTCAAACTGCTAGGTTGGCAGGCACTGGGACCGAACAATGGGAGCGCACCCCGCCGCGGGGATTCGAACCGCCGACCTTTTGATCGGCAAGCCCTAGGCACTGAGGCTTTTACCCACAGCGCCACCCGCGTCCCTTCTAGCATAATAGGAGACACAAAATTCTCTGTATCCACTTTCTTTGCCCCAGTTACTGATTATCTTTTAACTGTCCATCTTGTTCCCTGTTCGTCATATTTCTTTTAAACTAAAATATATATAAACAGCCTGATATTGTTAGGCTTTCTTCATACAGAATCTACTCCAGACCGCTTGTCGTTTTGGTATTATTATATTTGCACAGCCATCCTGGGTTTTCCCTTCCAGCACGACATGCAAAGATGATCATGTACAGGTCAACAATCTGCACAGGGGTCTGAGCACTCGGCCTTTTAGGGCAGTGCAGAATTGGTCTGTTTCCTTTCAGTTCAGCCTATCAGGGACTTTCATCTCCTATATGTGCACTGGATAGCTCAATAGGTTAGAAGAGGATGCTGATAACACCAAGGTTGCAGGTTCAATTCATACATGGGGCAACTGCATATTCCTGCATTGCAGGGGGTTGGACTCGATGATCCTCAGGGTCCCTTCCAACTCTACAGTTCTATGACTTTATGTGGGAATGTAGCCACTCCAGTAGGAGTACATTGCTGGTTCCCTCCAACTGTGATACCCCTGTTGTTCTCACATACCCCCCCCCAAAAAAAATAAGGACCTTGATGCAGGAAGTGTCTCCAGAGGGCAAGAAGTTTGAAAAATCACTGCTCAGCAAGACACACAAGTCCACCTGAGCACCATCACAGTCTGGTGGAATCAAGATCTAAAACTTATTGCCAGCTTCCTTCTGACAATGTATTTAAAGGCAGACCAGCTGTACATCAAAATCACTTTAATCTCACTTCACACTGGCCCCATTTAAACAATCTGGGATGGATGATGAAAACAGACGGTGGATGCTGTAATGCCGAAAACAAGCTTCCCTCCTGTTTAACCAGCATTTGTGTTTGCTCCGCTCTCCACTCACTTAAAATGTCGGCTTGTGGGGAAGACACTGTACAACTCAATTTCTAGCAGGCAGGAATCAAGGCTGAAGCGTTCTTTCAAACTGGTGACCTGAGAGTTCGAAGGGAAGGGGATGGGGACAATCAAACCAGTACACACCATTCCCAGCTCTGTCCAAAAGGGTGGGAACCTGCAGGGAGACGATCAACTTCAGCAAATGAAGTATTCTTTAACTAATAGGCCAGAGTAAGTCAGCTATCACTAACTGACCCCAATAAGGGCTCCTGGATAGTAGAGCCTTGTTCATTAGGGTAGATGGGGCACTGCCTTGAAAAATCTCAGCTTGCCCTCACCTGCCTTCTTCTCTTTTTTAAAAATAGTTTTATTGATTATTTTTTGAAAATAATAGAAAATCCCAAGGTATACTGTGAAAATACAGCATAAGGATACGCAGTCAGCAGTCTAAAAACACAGGGTATGATTTATCCTAGAGCAACCAAAATATCTAGATGCCCATAAAAATTCGGGATTATTTTTCTTATTCAAGTTCTCAATAAAATAGTACCAGTCAGTTGTAAATGAGTCTTTGTATCTCTGTCCTTTACCTAGTTGTATTGTGTTGGTGAATTTCTCAGTTAGGACCAACTGCCAAACTCTATTAGGATAGTTTGATGA
This sequence comes from Podarcis muralis, assembly GCF_964188315.1. Taxonomy (NCBI): domain Eukaryota; kingdom Metazoa; phylum Chordata; class Lepidosauria; order Squamata; family Lacertidae; genus Podarcis; species Podarcis muralis. Next base: position 42,874,856 of record NC_135673.1, read on the forward strand.
GGATGTGCCTTTCAAATACCGGGTATTTCCAAAACTGGGCTATAACAAGTTTATCTGCTAACAATAAAGAACCACTAAAATATTCATATTAAATATCTTCAATAAAATTATCAGGGGAATGAATGACCTGTTGACCAGGGATATTGCATATCTCTTGAAACACTGTCTCCCAGGAACCTGATACCTTAAAACAGTACCACCACATATGCTGCCATGCGCTATTAGTTCAAAATCCTCAACCTCCCCACCTTCTTACTTACAACCAGCTCAGGGAGTGGCACAACCAACCGGCTTCCTCCTCCTAGGTTTACTGTTGCCCTTGTAGGACTCATCAAAGAGGAGGATTGGATTGGGTTGGATTGGATTGATCTTTATTACGGCCATTGGCCCGTTACACGACAGTTTCCCATACCAACATATTATACTTAAACCTCCAAATTTAAAATTGCCAAAACTTACAAAAGACAAACAATAATCGAAGCAAAACAAAAACAAAAACCACCATCATACAAAAACAGAAACCACCATCATACATTACAATAAATTTGTAACCTATACATCGCCCTCTGCTCATAAATTAATCAGGGATATCAATGGTGATATCCAGTGGCGTAGCGTGGGTTGTCAGCACCCGGGGCAAGGCAAGTAATTTGCGCCCCCTAACCCGTGGATTTGCGCCCCCTAACCCATGGATTTGCGCCCCCTAACCTGTGGATTTGCCCTAACCCCAGATGTTGCGCCCGGTGCGGCCGGCCCCCCCTGCACCCCCCACGCTACGCCACTGGTGATATCGCCTAAAACATAGATCATGGTTTAAAATAATGGTGATATCACCTAAAACATAGGTCATGGTTTAAAGGGGTTATCCGAATCACACAGGAGGCAAAACTAGGCTGTTTGGGCTCTGCCTGTCACTGGTGCCACCTACTGTTGGGCTCCCTGCCTTCCAGCCCACCAGGCCCAATGGGCTGTGCTCTGGGTCAAGCTTCTTTACTAGTCCAAGCTATGAAGAAACCTGATTTTCTTCTTTGCAAACTTCATTGCCCTTCCTTTTTACCACCTTTGCCTTCACACGTTTGTTTAAATTTTATTAAAAGCTTTTTTATTGGTGTTGATCTTCACGGCAGCTAACAACAAATATGATATATAAATCATAAAAGGTGTACAATACACAATTAAGAAGCAAATGACCTTAACTGCCCCCCTCCCCAAAAGATGCACACCGGCAAAAAGCAATATAGCAACCTTGCTTTACATTCAGGTTTGCAGGAAGCTGCCTTTTCTGAGGCCAGCTTCTTTGTCCATTAATCCCAGCACCAGCTACTATGAGTGGCACAGGCCTTTCACATCACAGTTGTTTGATGCTTTCACCTGGTGGTGTCAACGATTAGGATCTTCTGTCCACACCTTACCACTGAGTTATGGCCCCTCCTCAAAACATGTCATGTTCAGTGTCTAATATCAAAAGTGTCAAAAGGTCAGATAGTAGTGATGTGGAGGTTTTTCTCCACAGGGGATCCTGCCACTCAGAGGAGATAATAAGAAAATAAGAACACAAGAATAGTCCTGCTGAATCAGGTCAGTGGCCAACCTGATGCATATGGGAAGCTTGCAAGCTGGACCTGAGTGCAGGTGTGTTCTCCTTACTCACAATTCCTAGTAACTGGTATACAGAAGCATAAAACCACATACGTTGGAGGTAGAACATAGCCATTGTGGTTAGCATGATGCTAGTCTTATCCTACTAACATGAGTTTGACCAAACTGTGAGAGACAGTGGAAGACAGGAGTGCCTGGCATGCTCTGGTCCATGGGGTCATGAAGAGTCGAACATGACTAAATGACTAAACAACAACAACAACAAGTCTTATCCTCCATGCATTTGTTTAATTCTCCAAGTTGGTGGCCATCTCTGCCTCTTGTGGGAGGGAATCTCATAATTTTACTATGCACTGTATAGTTGGTTCATTTAGCTCAGTACTGAGCTAAAGAAAGCAATTATCTCAATACAGACCTAAATTAACTCCAGGACAAGGCAGTTAAACCTCACCCAAAAAATAATCAGGTCACAGCGTTCCCAAGCACCCTTCTGAAAAGGTCAAGTTTTGGCAGTGTACCAGAAAGCAAGAGATATTGAGCCCGGCAGGTTGCCCAGGGGAGATTGTTCCACAACTGAGAAAGCCTTTCATGTACTTTTGCCGAAATGCAGAGGAACAAGACACCTACTGTTGATGGAAGTGCAGGAGTAGTTACCTTGCCCCGGCCTTGTCTTCATAAAGGGATGACCTGTTCCAACATTAACTCATGTTAAGAACCTAAGATGAATTCTGCTGGATCAGACCAAAGGCACATCTAATCCAACTGAATGCTTTGGAAACTCCTCTGGATAAACTACTTGGCACTTTCCAAATGGACATGGGTTCTAAACTCAGAAAGTGGCTAGAGAATGCTGTACAAAAACTGGCCTGAGAACAGTCCATGCTATTAAGTTGTTGTAGCTAAGCAAGATTCAGTATTCCTCTAGTTCAAGGTTTTTGTGCAAGCCTTTTCAGTGCAAAAAAAAAAAAAAAAAATGATGGTTAGGAATTTCCCCCCTCGTGTCAGTTCAACCATGGATTGGTTGTCCCTCTGGGGAGCAACTTCAGTGTCAATTACATCTTCCAACATGGCTCCTTCTTCACCACAATATTTATTTCACTGCATTGCATGCATATCTCACCTTTTTCTCAAAGGTCCTCAAGGTGGCGTACATGGTTCCCCTCTTCCTCATTTTACCTCCACAACAACCCTGTGGGGTATGGTAGTTTGAGAGGCAGTGGTGACTGGTCCAAGCTCTCCCATTGAGCTTTGTGGCTGAGTGGGGATTGAACCCTGGTCTTGCAGGCCCTAGTCCAGTGGTGGCGAACCTATGGCACTTGGAGCCCTCTCTGTGGGCATGCGGGCCATTGCCACAGCACAGTTTGCCAGAGTTTGTTACTAGAAAGCCAGAGGGCTGCTCTCCTCCCCCTCTCCACGCACCCTTGAGGATGTTTCTCACATCACCCACACCTCTGCCCAGCCCAACTGCTTCCGCTCCATTCTACGCCCCTCGACTGAGTCAGGCAGAGCCAGTCAAGCACATCATGCGAACTGTTCCTCACACTCCAAACGTGTATGAGTTGTTTTTTCTAATCTCAAACCTCAGTGTTCAGGTTAAATTGCCGTGTTGGCACTTTGCAATAAATAAGTGGGTTTGGGGTTGCAGGTTGGGCACTTGGTCTCTAAAAGGTTCGCCACCACTGCCCTAGTCCAACATTCTAACCACTATACCACACTGGCTCTCACTATGTCAAATAGTTAATCAGAGCTGACACAGTGAATTGCACTGAGGGCAGATATATCAAATTGAGAGTGAGGGTAACCTTTTGTCACTTTGCCTTACTCCAAAGTAGCACAGCAGACAACATATTCTGGGCAGGAGAGGAAGAGGAGGATGCTAACCATTGCAGATGCTGCCACCTAAGTAAGATGGATGTACCGTAATTTTCGCTCCAAAACACGCACTTTTTTGCTCCTAGAAAGTAAGGGAAAATGCCTGTGCGTGTTAAGGAGCGAATGCACTCGACTGGATCCATGGCTGCCGTCAGTCAAGCAAAGCAAGCTTTGCTTGCTTTACAGCCAGGAGGAGGGGGAGGAGCCGAGGAGGGAGGGAGGGAAGGAGAGCCATGGCAGCAAAGCGGGCAGCAGCCGCTTACACGCGAGGAGGAACAGACGGGAGCCATAGGGAGCCGGAAAAGCGCCGCGTAGCCAGCAACAGCTGCTGCAGCCTCAGCTAGCAACGCTCTCTAAACGGAGCAATGAGGCTGCAGAGGGACGGCAGGGCACAGGAGGGCTCTGAGCCACGAGCGCAGTAAAACCAGTAAAAAAGTTTTTAAAAAGGCTGCTGGGGACAGGAGGGCACGGGATGAGGGAGAGAGGGAAATTACGATTCTCCCAGCGTCTCAGCTGATCCGCTGAGCAGGACTTGGGTTGCAGGGGATTCGCCATTAGCTGCGTAAAGCAGCAAAGAGGGAGAGAAGGAGCAAAGTGGGAGAGGAAAGGAGCTGCTTACACTGCTGTAAGTGGCTGCTGTCTGGTTGGCTCCTTTAAAGCAACAGTGCTCTTTCCCTCCCCCCTCCCCTCTCAGCTCGCCGAAAAGCTCCTTTTCCACACACCCCACTCGAGCTCCTTCTCCCCTTAAATCCCTCTCCTGCATCATTAGCCACATCCTTTTCCACACACCCCACGCGTGTTCCTTCTCCCCTTAAATCCCTCTCCTGCATCATTAGCCACATCCTTCTCCACCCACCCCACGCGTGTTCCTTCTCCCCTTTAACCGCTCGCCTGCATCATTAGCCACATCCTTCTCTACACACCCCACGTGTGTTCCTTCTCCCCTTAAATCCCTCTCCTGCATCATTAGCCACATCCTTCTCCACCCACCCCACGCGTGTTCCTTCTCCCCTTTAACCGCTTGCCTGCATCATTAGCCACATCCTTCTCTACACACCCCACGCATGCTCCTTGTCCCTTGAATGCTTTTCCTTCCCTCCCTACTTAAAACGTGGTTACAAAGCACGGATCCACATGGATCCTCAGGATTTTTGCACTGGGTCACCCCAGGTTCACCATCAGATCACATAAAATGTCCATGGCTACAGCCTGCACCAAAAAAATCACGCACCCACTGTTTCATGGGGCTGCAATGGCGCAAAAACGTGGTTACAAAGCATGGATCCACATGGATCCACAGGATTTTTGCATTGGGCTACCCCAAACTCACCGTCAGATCACGTTTGTGGCCACAGCATGAACCACAAAAATCATACATCCACTGTTTTGTTTAGAATATTTTTTCTTGCTTTCCTCCTCTAAAAACTACGTGCGTGTTATGGTCAGGTGCGTGTTATAGAGCGAAAAATACGGTAATTTCACAGACCAAGCTCTCAAATACTACAACACCACTCCTGCCTCAGAATTTCAAAGCTCTTTGCAAAGCAACAGGACAAAAAAGCTAGCATACTTCTTGTCAAACCCGGTATATTTTTAGAATATGCATTATTATTAGGTACACAAATGGTGTTCCAAGTTCAATATTTTTTTTTAATTAGATAAGCACAGATGGAAGGGTAGAGCATCTAAGAATGAGAATAAGAAAGTGTTATTTAAAAGAAGAATGAACCAGGTTCATTGAGCCAAGTGGCTCTTTTTATGTTAATAAATTGCTACTTTACTCTCTGATTAATTTCCCCGTTCAAACAGCCAGGAAATCAAAAGGAGAGATTTTAGAGCACTCGATGAACTCTGTGGAGATACTGGAGACTTGGACAAATAATAGCATAAAATGGTTTATGAAACCAGAGGGTTTATGGTCTATAAATAACTTCCATGTAGTTTTTATTCTTTACACGTACAGTATTACAGAGGGCTGGATGATAGCTTTTCACTGCAGCCCGGGTGAGTTCCTTCACATACACACACAAGGTAATGACAATATTGATCCTAGAGAGACATGTTTTTAAGGCAGATGGATATATCTGTCTGTCTATCTATCTATCTATCTATCTATCTATCATCTATCTATCTATCTATCTATCTATCTATCTAATCTATCATCACTCAACAAGGCCTAAAATGATTGGGCCTAGCAACCCCCCCAAAATTGACCATTTAAGTGCTTGTCAGTTGCCTATGCAGTTTTACAATACTAATACCAATTTGAGATGTTACATTCATGTATTTATGTATGGTTGTATCTATACGCCTATCTATAAATGCTTGCTTCAAAGACGTTAGTTTTCCAAAAATCCAGAAATGACTCACCTTTTATTTGGCCTGTGTGAGACAGCTGGCAGGTATCTCAGTGAAAACAAGAGAAACTGAGTGTGAAAATATTTCTCTTTCTGTCACACACACTCTTTTTTAAAGGACTTAAATCCTTTCCCTGTTGGAGTGAATTTTGAGATTTCCAGTGGGCCGAAATCCAGAGCCGTGGCACAGCTTGGGTTTCCATGGATACTGCGCCGAGAAACGAGATTAATTATACATGAAGCTCGTGCCATTCTTCTGGTGTTCCATAAGGAATGCCAGGAGATGTACCTTCTCTTTATAGCTGGGTTGGGGGGGGGGACACCCGTTATTTAAAGGACTTTAGGCCTGAGCTCTAAATACCACTGATATTTCCTCACAGCATTACGACATCTCCAAGACAAGGCTCATAAATATTCTTTAACCACCCCAGTATATGAGGAAAGCAAAATATTTCTTTCCTTATCTCCACCCCACCCATTCCCCCGTCAGGCCCCCTCCCCTTCACTCTGTGCCTTCCTCTCCATCTTTGGTCTTGCCATTTCCACTATCTCCACTATATGCGTTAATTACAGCTACCATTTATCATCTGGCTGTAATCCTAAATGAAACAAAGTTGGCTACTTTGTATTCAGAGGAGAGGTTCCAATGCCCACATTTTGCAAAAGATGTATTCCAAAAATTGTATAATAATAATAATAATAATAATAATAATAATAATAATAATAGAATAAATGTTGCATGGGAGCCAAATTTCTTCCATAAGTTGTGACTAAGCTTATGTGCTTCTCCTTGGGTATTTTTTAGTAGCTGTAATTGACATATCAATAAATACAGCCTTCTTCCTAGGTCAAATATAGTGTGGCAGCAAACCACAATGTTTCATTACTAGGTTTCTGTCATAGCAAAGGAGTCCAGGAGTTGAAATCAGCAGGATTTAGAGGCAGCCTGGAGTGTGCAAGATTGCAGCCAATGCTATGTACAAGTGCAGGCATTCGTAAGTATATGGATTCACAGAGGAGCCACTCAAGATTCTATGGAATAGGACAGCTCAGTTGGTAGAGCATGAGACTCTTAATCTAAGGGTTGTGGGTTCAAGCCCCACATTGGGCAAGAGATTCCTGCATCTCGGATGGACCATCCAAGATGAGCAAGCAAACAAGTGTAGAGTGTGGAGGAGGATCTGCCATGGCTTCCTTGTTTGCTGGCTGTCTTTGGTAGTAGCAGCGAGGAGGCAAAGGAGCAACAGTAGCTGGCATGAAATGGCTGCGAAGAGACAATTTCACTGAAGGATGAGAGACCACTGTGGGTGCCTTGCCCATGAGCCCCTCCAAACCAAAGCCCCCCCCCAAACCCCAGAACTGGAATGGTGAATTTTTGGGAAATCTAAAATGGCCCGATGGAGAACAGTGGAGCTCTGAGAAGATCCCGATTTTGAGATGCAGCAGGTAGCCACAATGTGCACAGCCTTTTCAGTGGTGGCTCCAAAACATGGGATGTGCATCAAAGTTCCTCCCTGGTTGTTGCTTCTCCCTGCCTAAGGTGGGATTGTTCTGGCATGCATTTGAACTCGGACTGCTTTTTCGTTAGCTGCCATAAAAAATTCATTTAACCCATTGGGAAATCAGGAAACAAGATGTATAAATTGATCAACACAAGGTTACCCTTAGCTGCCCAGAGACTTTAGACAGAATGGGATACTCATCCAATTAATAAACAAATTCATTGATACATTGAAGGTCAGGGATTAGGCACACTGCAATGTCAGAGTGGGAGCAAAACCTGTCCGTGACCTGGTTCATCCTCCAGACTTCCAAGGAACCTATGTACACACACCTCAAGAGTCCTTGCATTATTACACACCCTCCGCACATGTACACACACACACACACACACACTCCTACCCATCATAATGACGGGCATTTTGCTAATAGAAGATAAACAGCACATGTCATGTGGGAAAGTGTCAACAGGGCTTTCAAACAGGGCACATTCCGCCTTTAGGCTGTCAACGTTTGTCATTCTGTGACATTTTCTCTATGCTTGAGAATGCTGTTTGTTCGCTCCCCTCCCCCTATCCTGATGGGTACAAGCCGTAGAAACAATGGAAGGAAGCAGAGAAAAGGGGGGGGGTGTTGATTCATTGCCTATTGAATTAAATTAATGGGCTTTGATTCACTGCCTGCCTAACAAATCCCCCCACTTAGTGAAATGGCACAGCAGACTATTCTTAAGTCTGGTCAAGTACACAATAGGAAGGAAAGCGGAAACCAATATTTTGCTGTTATATTTTGGTTGCTTTTATATGTATATATATAACTTGGAGCAACAGCACATCAAATGTTTTCAGACAGAATGGCGGTTTTCAGGGGAGGCTCTCTCTTTATGGGGCTAGGCTATTAACCTGCTGTTTTATTTATGGGGGGAAACAACAGTAGATCCAGTAAACATAAGAAGAGCTTAATTCATCATCCCACCTATTTCTGCATCCTGGTCTCATAGTGGCAAACCAGATAGCCTAATGTGAAAACTGTAAGCATGGCCCAAGCACAAGAGCCCTCGCCCCTCCTATGGTTTCCAGCAACTGGTATTCAGAAGCATTAACGCTTCTGACCATGGAGGCAGAGCATAGCTACAATCACTTGCAGCTATCAAGAGCCTTGTTCTCCATGAATCTGTCTAGGCCTCTTTTAAAGCCATCCAAGTTGGTGGCCATCATTGCCTCCAGTGGCAGCAAGTTCCATAGTTCAACTATCTACCGCATGAAGAAGTACCATCTTTTATCCGGCATGAATCTTCCAACATTCAGCTTAATTGGATGTCTGAGAGCTCTAGGGGGACCATTTCCCACCCCCACCCCCACCTACTTCCACACACCATGCATAATTTTATTGAGCTCTATCATGCCATCTCTTGCATGGCTTTTCTCTAAACTAAGAAGTCCCAAAGGCTGGAACTTTCTTCATAGTGTGTGGAGGTAAACCATGGTCCCAATGCTACCTGCCCTGTGTAGATTGCTTGAAGAATCTAGTACAAACACACTTGTCTGCCAGCCCAGTTGCAGAGTTAGCATCTTTGAGAAGGTGCTAGAGCACCAATGACATGACCCAGCATTGGGACTCCCATAGGTTCCTTGTGGCTGCCATTTTATCCCCCCCCCCCCACAATGCTGCAAAGCGATACTTCATATGGGGCATTTTTGGGAATTACAATGGCTCCCCAAGACATACAAACCAAGTTGGATAGCCATGGCTTGCCAAACAGAACTCATGGTGAAGACAGGGGGGTTATATTGTAGCCTTACAGCAGTGACTGTTGTCCTTGATATTCATGGGTAAAAGGAGTGCCATCCTGGTAAATGTTTCCTCCTTGGACCACCACAGGAGGGATATCCTCAAAAGGGAGGTTCCCACAATACATTCGGTGAGTATACACTCTGTGTACCTGTACAAATCAACATGTGCACAGTCTTGCTCACAAGCCCTTGTACATGGGTAGAGACAGCTTGTACCTTTGTTTAGGATAATGTATGAACAAGCTTATAAATCAGATTCATGACTACCAAATACATCCCACTTCTGACTTAATTATGACATGAGAGGTGATATAACTTTGGCCTACTAGGTCCCCCTAATGGCCTCCATTTTTCATTTTTACTGCTTCCAGGGCTCCAGGTTTGAGGCCACTGGCAAGCTTGCCACCAGCAATTTCTCTGCCAGGGCCACCCCCAAGCCATTAGCTTGCTCAGTGGCAACAGCTGGCCCAGAAAGATGTCCACCATGTTAAATTTCCCACAATGCCCTAGGCTGCCCAGAACATCCAATGTATTGATACTGCACTGAATATTCTGTGGCACTGTGTCAAATTTAATGTGGTACAAGCTTTTCAGACCACTTCCACACCACACACTTAAAGAGCTACTATCTCACTGTAAGAGGCACGGATTCTCCCAAAGAATCCTGGGAGCTATAGTTTTTTAATGGTGCTCACAATTATTAGGAGACCCCTATTCCAGAGTTTCCAAAGCTCACTGGAGAAAGGGATTGGTTGCTAAACCACTCTGGGAATGATAGCATAGAATCCTGGAAACAAGGATCTCCTAAGAACTGTCAGCACCCTTAACAAAGTACATTCCCCAGGATTCTTGGGGGGGGGGGGGCAATACTATTTAAAGTGGCATAACAGTGCTTTAAATGTGTGGTGTGCCTATGGCCTCAGAACTCAGATGCTGGCTTTTGGAAGACCTAACTTTTGGGGACCTGGTGGTTAGGAGAGCTGAGTTGAGGTTGGCATCCTGGCCCTACCCTTGTGCCCTGAACAGCAGCCTGCCATGTTGAAATACCAAATACAAAGTTCTTCCCAGCACTGACCTCCTTGTCAGGAAAAGCCTCACCTGCTCATTTCCCATATACCCCCTAGTATGTGTACCCACTCCTTGTGCACAGCGCTCTGCCAATCTAGACTGCAGCTAAACCATAATTTCCTTGACAGCAAAGCGGGAGCTGAGCATATTTAACTCTGCACCATTTCATAAACTGTATGATGTTGCAATAAAATCCGCCAAAAAAAAAAAAAGTGATTAAAGATTATACTGCATGAGAAGAGCAAGGTGATGGGGGAAGTTAAAATGCAGTTTCCCGATCTCAATTATATGCTAAGCAAATAAAATAAACATGTTATTTGCTAATTAAAGTGCACTCTAAAGTATCCTGGAACCGCCATAAATTATACCAACATTTAATTTTTTGACTGTTTAACAACAGTTTATGACTCCGCCATACCAAATTAAAGGCGGAGAAAAGAGGAGCAATGCTTTGTATGGGTATATCACCACCTTCCACTTTTATTTCCTCAGGATTACTTTCTCTTGATTGCCCCATGATAAATAACCACCACACGATTTTTATTGATGGGGTATGCACTTTTATTAATACATTTTAAAGATGTAATATCTTTCCACCTGAACATTGCTTGAGCAGGTAGCAGGAATTTTAGTAGAAACACTGCTTTCTCCAGGACACACAAAACTGACCATTCACCAGTGGAGGCCAGTTCATTAAGAAGAATGGCACTGGCCCACCAACTTCAGTCTGCCCTCAACCAGCCCATATACTTCATTAGTGGCAACCAATCAGGGAAGTGGCTCTTGCCTGTCATTGGCTCTGGCTCCACCTACTGTAGTTTTCCTGCCTTCTTCCCTACCAATGGGCACCAGCCACCACTGCCTTTGACTCATCTATCCCAGAAATGTGTGCTCCTCTCATTAGAAATTGTCCCCAGTCTTTTACAATGTGCAATGACTGATAGAGGAGTTGTGAATAAGAGTGCTTGAGGAATTAGATTTTGGCAAACTCCACTATGAACACACACAAACCCCATCCACACCTCCTGGACTACAAATGGATAGATGAGTCTATTCCCAGACCATGCCAATGTTGCACATATAAACTTATAAGGTCCATTCTATTTCCACAGTCAAGTGTAGTTGTCTTTTGTTTTTGTTTTTAAATGCTATAAGAAAAATATTTAAATATGTATGCTATCACAAAATATTGATTTAATTTAACTTAATATTTGTTTTTCACTTTTCCAGCAACAATGCTGAGCTCAAAGTGGCTGACAATAATAATAGCAGCATTAAAAATGATCAACTGTTACAATCCATATAATCATATCGAAAGCAAAATAGCATAGAAATAAGGCAAAAGCAAACAAATTCAGCATACTATTAATGCAATTTAATACAAACTTATTGTGATTCAAAGTATCAGAAATGGCCCAAATAAGCAATACACCTTTTTTACAGATGTTTATACCTTTTTTTTATCTGTGTATTGTAAAATCCGGAAAGGTGTGAAATCTAAGGGATAATTACTTTCCAATCAATGCATCAGTCCAGGAAATGGACATTAGGCTGGTTCTGAACGTAATTCTCCTTCATCCCTATCCTGAACTAATGGACAGATTGTAACTTGGTTATCTACAGATATTCACCCTTCCTGAATATTCTGATGGTAGTTCTTGACTGGAAAAAAGTATCAACATACATTTATAATGCATGTTTTTGAGATAAAGTGTTTAGAAATGCATTTTTCTGGAAAAAAAAGACATATTTAAAATATGCACTTAAATGTGAACTTTGGTGCAAATTTTTAGAAATTACAGATTGAGATAGAAATGGAACGACATGGATTAATGAGTGAACACACACACATCACACACACACACACACACACACACACACACACACTAAAAGCCTCAAGACATGGAAACAGATTGTTTGTCCATAGTTGTTAATGTGATCTAAACATTTCCCACCCATAATTTTTAGATATGAAATAAATATAAATAAATAAATAAATAAATAAATAAATCTATACTTGTGGAACTTACATAATTCTTTGTTCTTGTTATTTACCAATGGTCAGTGCAATGCATATTGGCATCATTACCTGAAATGTTTTAACTTGAGATATCAAGGAATGAGCTCTACTTGCTTTGTTTTTCACTGATAATCTGAGACTGCAAAAACTGGGGAGAAGTGACAACTTTGCGGGCTGTTTTTCACATGGGTGACAAGTTGCTCAGGTCTGCTCTAGCAACACCTTTAGCATGAAGAAACATGTTTGCCTACCTACAGTGTATCAAACATATATGTGTGCGTGTGTGTGTCCATTTTGTTTTTCCTCCCAGTTTCTCATTTTTCCAGTCCTAAATATATTTCACCACATTTTTGCATCAGTGTGAGGATTATTATTTTTTAAAAGAGAGTCCTCATGAAAATTCATCATCAGTGTGAATTTCTTGTAAAATGCATTGTTTTGTGTGAAATTTGTGTGAAATTTCACTGCATATACAAGTTTCTGGAAGTAATTTCCCTGGCCATAACACATTTTTGTATGTTGTATTTCAGTAATATATACACTGCAATACACACTTTCCCCTAATATATGTATTGCCTTTTCTACATTTTATTTGGTTGAAGAACCACATGGCAAATTTCAGAGAAGAGTGAATTCAGAATGATAGCAGCAAAACAATTTGTGCACTGTTTCGTTCATAAATTAGAAGTACAAATTACATGGGTTTGCATAAAAATGTGAAGTGAACCAAATTTCTCCCTATCCTTACTCACAAGTAAATCTAATTTAACTCAGAAAAATTTAGGCTGTGGTCTTATATAAACTATCCTGGATGTAAAGCTCACTGAACTCAACAGAAATTTACTTCTAGGTAGGCATGTAGAGGAATGCACAGCTATCTCAAAGAAATGTCTAAGCAGGGCGTACTCTATATGAAACACCACAGAATTCATACATTCCGAAACTTCTAAAGAAACCAGGATCCATTAATGAAGCTCACAGCAAAATTGACAAACTACTTTAATGAGCTTAGCCCCGCTGAAGTCAGTGGGACCATGCCAGCTTTTGCTAAGGCAATACGAAAATCAATTGGACTAAGCAGGCTTAGGAGGGGATACATTGGCTTGAATGGTTTACAGATGCCTACAGGCTGTAAATCATAGAACTACAGAGCTGGAAGCAACTTCAAAGACCTTCTCCAACTCTTTGTAATTACACAGGAGTCACTGGGCCGATCTGCCCTCATGCAGAGATTCCAAGCACACACGAAAAAGGAACAGGAAAGAGAACTGTTTTAATTGCAGATTTTTTAAAAAAATTATATCTTAAATATCAGCACCAGGTGGAAGCAATGCTATTTATGCTATGTCTGCACTACAAGGTTAATCGGGTTTCACTGTCACAACTTCATTAAAAAGGCCCCAGGAATCCTAGCCTTGTGAGGCCGCCAAATCTAATGTTCTGTTCGCTACCTCTCAGGATCAAACCTGTTGTGACATTCTCCATGTCTTTGAATGCCATTCATGGCATCCTACTCATCTGTTATTTTAAACTAACAGAAGCTACAAGTGCACCCCAATCCACATCTGGACCACAGCACATCCAAGGCAGTGGGGCCCCATACTTGCCCATCTTAACCATCTCCTCCCCTCCACATGCACACAAGAAGCTGCTATTTACTTTCAAACCTACTTGTTACAGATATCAGAGATGACTGCGCTCTACATAACCCTCACAGGCATGGGTTAGTATGGGAGGAGCTTGTTTCTTTCTGAACAGACTAGAATTGTGACAGTAGCTCAAAATTATGGTTGAGAATGAAATTTAACTCAGTTCACATTCCAACATGGTCATACCTATGGATTTCCTAGGATGATATGAGGATCAAAACACAGCAATCTTCCTTTCAGAGGTCCATATGGATGATTAATCTGCATGATCTTTTCTCTGCTTCTCGGGGGAGGAACAATTAACTGTGTGAATCAAGCCTTCATGTAGATTGACCACAGTGTGGAGAATGCATGTTGCATGTTATGTTTATGAAGAAGGGAAAACATGAATGACTATTCCTCTATTTTTTTCCAGCCAAGTCTGGATGTGAACCAGATTTTCAGGTTCTGGGATCAGAGGTGAGCAAATTGTCCACCCAAATGTATCAGAAGAAGCTATGTGTTCCTAAATAGGGAAGGGTTGAGTTTCAGAGCGGCAAATATGGGTCAGAAGAGTCAAAGCCTAAAGTAGAACAAGGAGCAGGAGCTTAGAGCAATGTATTCACATCATAGATAAATTCTTCTGAGGCAGAAGCTCTGAACCTAGGTCTCTGTAGGCCAGGAGTAGCCAATGTGGACTGTAACACCAGCCAACATATTCAATGGTCAAGGATGATGGAGTTGTAGTTCATTACCTGTAACTGTTATAGGCCCTGATGGACAGAGATTGGCTCTTGAGGTCACCTGACTGCCAAAGCAGGGTGGTGGCATTGCATCCTAGAATAGTCCGTTGAAGCAGGAATTTCATTCCACTAGGCTTATAGCAAATGCAGAGTAATGGTAGTACATGGAGAAGGTATCAGAGCCTAACTACTGGAACTCCCAGGTTAAGACAGACACATGCACACGCTGCCTTAAATTTGCAGAACTTCCTCTGGGGAGTTACTTTTTTTAAAGTGACTCCAAGTCAGTAAGTGGCTGCCTTGATCCACTCAGCATCACAATATTAAGACCAGCATTAAAACCAGTATCCTCCAGATTGCATGGTCAACAATCAGGCAAGTTGGAAGTTGTAATCCAACAACAAATGGAGGGCACCAGGTTGGGGAAGGCTGATAAAGATGGTGCAAACAGATGATTCATTTGCAACAGTCCTTGTAAGAGCTCCCGTTTCATTGCATGTTCCATTCATAATATGTTACAGTGTTTACAACCCTGTTGGTTATGAAATCTGCTATGAGCATTCCAAAATGTAGTGTCTAATCCTCTAATCCATTTATTTTATGTTTTTCTTGATGTTTCCAAGATCTGACGAGGCTTTTACATCTTGCAAACTGATTCCTTCTGCTTGAACAACTGGGGAGGAAGATTGCAGCAAACATCGCCCTGTCATTTAGAGGATGTGTTTATAAAAACAGAAAGCAAGAGACCATCTAATATTCAAAACCACGGATTGGCTTGCTACCAGCTCATCCATTTTGATGCCAATAGACAGGGGCTTCTGCTGCTTCCATTCAAGATAAATGTCAAACCAAGATGGCTCCTTTCCAACTTTCTAGATATTCCTCAGGACTATTTGAGCCTGCTGTGCTGCAGACATTGGCAAATGCTGAAGCTGGACTTTATGCTGAGCCTGAAGTATAATTACAGAAACATAACAATGCTCTGCAAGCATTGGGGTATCTATTTTAGTTAATAACATTATATTGAACTGATTTCAAAGGCTGACTCAAACGGGCCTTACGCAGACATAGCACTTAACAGTGACTTGTTTTACAAGATATTGAAAAGGGATTGCAAGGTCAAACCAAGGCTCTCTCTATTCCAATGCACTGTTTCCAAAAACAGAAGTAAGTAGCCAACTCTGAAAACCCTACAACCATTCTTAGACATGGCTAAGTATTGTGCAGGAATATGTAAACCAAGGATTGGCTGAACATCACAATGTGACATCTAGGGCTGAATTGGATTTGCTAACAATGGTTTGCATTAACCATGTACAGTAACTGTGGCTTTACATTATATCTGCTGTGGGTTTCCCCATTCCTACTGGCACAAGCCAGCATGGTCAAAAGTCATGGATGATGGGAGTTGTAGTCCATCAACATCTGAAAGCAATAAGTTTCCCACCCTCTGTTACAGCTAGACTTAGCAAACCACAGTGAGGGAAGCTTTTCCACCACTGCAGCCTCTCAGCTTGGCAAGACAAGCAGCATGTTTGGCCAATGCTGCTTGTTCATTTATTTGTATGGTGCTGTTCTTGAAACAGCAGAAATGTATATCCAACTTCTGAGCAATTTACAATCTAAAACTTGCCATAATGCAGGGAGGGTAGTAAGATGGGAGCTAAACTGGAGAAGATTATGTTTTGAGTTTAGCTACTTAAGCTTAGGCTTACATCAGGAGTGGGGAACTGGCTTTAGCCACAGGGCTGTATCCAGAAGTGGTCAACTCTCCATGGGCCACTTTGAAAGATAGATGGGGACACCATCATATGATATCAGGAGACTGAAACTTCAAGGCACAGCTGCAAAGGAACTTTGCTTTTTCCCAAACCCAGCTTAAATTTAGCACTTTTAAAATTCAAGTTGTAGCTGAAAACATTCTTCCTTTGCAGCTGTGGCTTGAATTGTTAAAAGAACTATTAAAAAACTTTCCTGAATTGGATTTTCATATGACATCAGGCACGGGAAGGGTCGGTGTGATTCATACAAAATGGCCCGGACGGGTGCAATCTCTGTGGCTAGTGAGCCAAGGTTCCCAACTACTGACTCAAGGAGAGATGGTGCTAAGAAAAACCTTGTTTTGATACTGAATGGTCTATCAGAAACTTTCAATTGTCAATTTAGACCAGAGCTAAACAAACCAGGGCTACACTTCCTTAACCTCAATTTGTTGTCTACACTGAGACAGTGGCTGAGTTCGGACTTTACATTAATGTCTGAGTTAGTGCTATGTGAAAGAGCTTAAAGTTCACCAGCTCCCTGTTCTCCTCATGCCCTCTGGGAAGTCACAAAGTGATTGGAAGCTTTTGCTTCCATTTTTACTAACCATACCCAAATGTAAATTTGAGTATAATAAACAAAGAATTGTGGTTAGTCTTAACTGAAGTTCACAAACCAACTTTAAACCATGGTTTATGAAAATGTTTGTTTCAATAAACCAGAGGTGAAGAACATGTTGTTCAGCCCCAGTCAGCATGCCCAATGGTCAGGGATCATTGGAGCTTAGACCAACTACATCTGGGCCCCTGGAACAAACCATTACACTGAAATAAGAAAAGAAAAAATTCAGGTCACCACCAGAGGAGGGACTCACATGAGTCTGATGTTTATGCATTGGACACTAAACCATGGCTTAGCATTACATCTGAACCAGCCTAGTTCTTCTTACTGGTTTGATAGGGGCACAAACTATTCACTTATTGGTCTTCTGTTTTGCTTCTGGTCCTCTCATGAGCTAGCCCTCCTAAACTGTGCATTTGAAAGATATCCTCTTCCTATCTCATCGCTACCATGTTTCTATAGAAACAAGAAATAACCTTGTTCTTTTAACCCAACATCCACCCAATAAGACATTTTAGGAGCTTTGCACAGTGCCAGGCTGAACAATTTCTTTATGCCTACAGATAATTCCATGCTTGGCCTCATTTAAACAATTAAAGACAAGGCTGGGTCAAAAACAGGGAGGCAAATTCCACACAGTATTCTGTACTAATGTATCTGTGCTACCTGATTTACACCCCTTTTCCATAAGGCCCATTTTTATACCAAAGCATTTGAACACTATATCTTTTTGCTTATTTGTTCATATAGAGATTTTTTGTTGGATGTACAACAGCAGAGATCATTCAGTGTGTAACTGAAAGGTTAATTCTGTTATTAGTAAGTCAGCTAAGCAAGGTGTTGTTTCTTAGCAACTAGTCAGGAATGGCAAAATACTCTTTGAGATGACACATGATCTGAGTGGCTGCTTAATTCTCTCCTCTGTATGTTTGGTTCCATGTCTCTCTGCTGTGTACAAGGCCTGAACTAAGAAAGACAAAATGAAGGCTCACCTGGTGCCTTCATTACATATATTTAGGTGCCAGCTGAAAATGTTTCTCTCCAACCAGGCATTCGGCTAATTAAGATGTGATGGCTTTTTAAATGTATTTGTGTCAATGGGGAGAGGTTATTGTTTTGTTTTGTTTTCTTATGCATTTTGTATTCTCATTTTGTATTTTTCTGTTGTGAACCCCCTGGGATCTTCGGATGAAGGGTAGTATAGAATTTTTAATAATAATAATAACAACAACAACAACAACAACAACAACAACAACAACAACAACAACTTCTCTGTTTCACCTCAGGTTATACACTGTTTTTGTTCAGTTCGTTCAGTAAGGTGTTATTAGGAGTTTTCTCTCAGGGCTCCATCTGCATTATTTAAGTGATTTTGCTAACCATTTTTAGCCTGTTGTTCAGGACTTTTTTCAGCCGGAACTCACCAGAACTCAGTTCCAGCACCTCTTTTCCTAGAAAAATAGCACCGCTGTTATTTATTAAAAATAGTCCAAGAGCAGGGTGCAATATAAAACACAAAAACGCAATAAAATCCAAGTACATCAATGAAATAGCAAACAATTCAAGAAGTTAGGGAGGGCAGGCAACCCAGCTCTATACCCAGTTTGAAAAAATACAGAGTGAATAATTTCCCCCCTCCCCGCCACATTGAAAGCCCATTAGGGTAGGTGCTACTGAAATCTATGAGAAGAAGGCATTCCAAAACCAGGGTCCCACTACTGTTGCTGAATATCTGAAACAATGAGTTAAAAGGGGAGCCAATTGGATGCTTCCTCAACCACCAGTCGAATTTTTAAAGTTAGCAGTCTCTTAGCAGTCGCAGCATTGAAATGAAATATTCCTCATCAGCGTCACCATCAATTACTCTCTAAAAGAGCAGAGATCTTAACCACCTAAGCAGCCCAAACTGCCCCCTGGCTGCCCCTAGTAGTCTTTAGATAGCTATTATGTTCCCTCGTTTTGTTATTGCGGTTCTTCTTGAGAGAGATGGGATTTGCACAGGAATTACTCAGGCTTGTAAATAGTGTATCTGCCTTCTTCTAATCACTAGGCAAACATGCTGTCAAGTCAGAAAAGAGCTTTGTAGAAATGGCTGGTTATTTGAAAAGATCATAGGAATCTTAGGTTAAAGCACAGGGAAGACCGATGGCACAGTAATTAAAGCATGTTTGAAATGCTTTGCCTCTCAAAGGTCCACATCAGACCACAGCTTTGTACTTTCCATGGAGTGGGGAGTGAGGTTGTGCCTGTTGCCTTCTCTCCCCATCCACCTATAATCATTGTCCCATCTCCAGTGCCACCAGATGTCGATGCCTGGGTGTCGTGTTCATAAAAGCAGGCACGCACAAAGTCCAACATCCCCCCTCCCCTTGACTGAAAATCCAGATAAAATCCTGGAGCCAATCCCTCTCCCCAGGGAACGCTGGGAATTGTAGCTGTTTTAAAGTGGGATGATACTGTACAGTCCAGATGAGGCCTGAGCTTTGCACGTTATACAATTTCATCATGGAAGGTACTTGTGTGTTTGTTTTCTTCTTCTTCTGACACTTGCAAATAGAATGCAAATGTTGCAATTCCCATCACTCCCATGCTGGCTGAGGCGGACGGGATTTCAGTGACATCTGGAGGGCCACAGTTTCCACAATCCTTGCTATTAAAATGGCAATCCTTTGAAAAGATATCAGATAGGAAACCAGGGGAAGAGTGGGACGGGAGTTAAAATCAAAGTTTCTAAGAGTCAGTTTAATTGGAGGAATAAGTTATGTCACGATCATTACTTACATACATATGTGTTATATTTAAGTTAACGGTTTTTCTTTCTTATTACCTTGTACTTGACTGTAACACAACATGCACTGGTGATACAGTGGTACCTCGGGTTACATGCGCTTCAGGTTACATACGCTTCAGGTTACAGACTCCGCTAACCCAGAAATAGTACCTTGGGTTAAGAACTTTGCTTCAGGATGAGAACAGAAATCATGCTCCGGTGGCGCGACGGCAGCGGGAGGCCCCATTAGCTAAAGTGGTGCTTCAGGTTAAGAACAGTTTCAGGTTAAGTACGGACCTCCAGAACGAATTAAGTACCACTGTATGATTAAATAAAAAAGCAATAAATAAATAAATAAATAAATAAATAAATAAAATGGCAACCCTATGGTAGGACATGACTAAATGACTAAACAACAACAAAATGGTAGGATACTTTGGCACATGGTACTGATTGGCTATGGTTTCCTGGCTCATTATGACCAACACAATGCTAATTCTTGCACCCAGTAAAAACTACCCTGAGTGTGGGAATAAGTGATACTTGAAGTGTCCCTGGGGAACACTTCAAATAAGGATAGGAATGTGTGGGTATATTACGTTTCTGTCACCACTGCACACAACAATCAATACGTGGTTTACCCGAAGTGCTATCTACACAGGAAATTCAGAACATTTGAAAATAAGTATGAAGAGAATTAGACCTTTTGTGGCAAGGAGGTCTCTCAATGGCTATTAGCACTGAAACCTCCAAGGCTAGGGGCACAATCTTCCTGATCAAAATGATCAAGGGGGCTGCAGAAACTCTATTATGAGAAAAGGTTACAGCATTTGGGGCTTTTCAGTTTACAGAAAGGGTGAGTACTGAGAGCGGGGCACGGCAATATAAAATAGACAGAGATATGTTTTCCTCCCTCTCTCAGAATGCTAGAACCTGGGGAATGTTCAATGAGGCTTCATATTGGGAGATCCCGTGCAGACAGAAAGAAGTTCTTCTTCATATTGCATATACTAAATTATGGAATCAACTGGCTCAACAAGGCCACAAACTTGGATGGTTCCAAAAGAGGATTAGGCAAATTAATGGAGGATAAGGCTACCTTATCATGCTGGCTGTGTTCCGACATGAGAACCTTAGAAGAGCCTGCTGGATTAGTCCAATGGTCCACCTAGTCCTGCCATCGTGTTCTCACCATGGCCAACCAGATACCTATGGCAAAACCTGCAAGCACAAGAGCACCCTCCCTTCCCTCAGTTTCTAGCAACTCATATTCAGAAGCATGCTGCCTCTGACAGTGGAGGTGGAGCATGGCCTTATCCTCCATGAGGTTCTGCCTCCATTGTCAGAAGCAGTGTGTCTCTGAATGACAGCTACTAGGAATCACGAGTGGTGAGAGCTTGGTTGCATTCAGGTCCTGCTTGTAGGCTTCCCACGGGCATGTGGTTGACTCCTGTGAGAACAGGATTCCTGAGACATACTAGCTTGCTCTGTGCTGATCTGCTTCTGTCTCCCAGTCTCCTCAGCAACACCACCCCTAGCTTTGCCATTATAAGCAAACCAAACTCCTGCATGTTTGTATTGAGCACTTTCTTTTCTTGCAAAATGACAAAAGAGGTTCTTGCTCTAGCTAGACTTGGTGTGTGTGTGTGTGTGTGTGCGCGTGCACGCACTATTATTTAAGCATTAATGACCCACTTAAAGGTCCTTACTGGTCAGGTTATTGCCAGCTAAGGAAGTTTAGGTCCTGAAGCAAAACGCCGTCATAAAATCTTGAATACCAGATGGAACTGGCTCCTTGTGATTCTATTACGAAAGCTGTGTGTTAAGGGTAATGAAATATAGTTCCAAGAGTCATCTTGCCCCGACCCTTGTTCTTTATGTCTAGCACAATGTCTACAGCCATATTCCAGCCACACAAATCATGCCTTGTTTACACTAACACCTACCGCTTGCACAAGGCAGGAATTACTGCTATGGAAGGGCGAGGGGAGAGACCAGATGTGGCATTAAGAACTCTCTGTGCTGGCAAGATGAGATTGGTGGTGAGTGAACTGTGTTCCAATTATCCTCTATTTTTGCCCTGGGCAGAAATCAATGGCAAGCAAACGATGCCTCCAGTTATCAGAGCCAATATGCTGCTGAATACCAGTTGCTGGGGAACTTGAGCAGGGAGAGCATGACAATGCGTGTGTCCTGTTCGTGAGCTTCCCAAGGACTGGCCACCATAGGAACAGAGGATTGTGCCCTACAATGTTATTCTCAGAGTAGAACCCATTGGTATTCAACAAGTTTTACTCCAAATAGTCCTATTGGATGTAATGGACCTAACTTAGTATGTTCATTAATTTCAGTGAATCCACGCTGAGTAAAAGCAACTGAATACCACCCGGTAGGATATATCCAATGCTTGTTCTACTCAGAGTTGAACATTTGAAGTTTCATTAGTTTTGCTGGGTCCCCAGTGAGTAGAACTTCTGTGTCTACTTTTCAACTCCTGCTGAAAACTTAAAAAACAAACAAACATGCAAGTTTGTGGCCATCACTGTCTCCTGCAGGAACAAGTTGCATTGTTTAACCATGCTGAAAGTAGCATATAAATGCTTAACAGTGCAATTGTAGATATGGTTACTCAAAAGCTCAATGGGGATGACTTCCAGGTAAGTGGGCATAGTACTTCAGCATTAAATATATACATAATGCATAAATATAAATGAACATGCTATACATACATTTATTCACACTTTTGTAAGCTTGTAGACTTCTTTGCAAGGCTGACCACACTAAGGGGGGGAGGGGAAACCTTCTGTTTTCCTCTTGCATGGTTATTTGCATTATTCAAATGAAAACTTATTATCTTATTTTGTTATTATTCACACAAGTTTCTGGAGAAAATCCTGAGGAAATACAAATGTGGATGTTCCTAACATTGCTTATTTTGTGCTGTTTCCATCACGTAACAGTATGTGTGAAACGGAAATTAAAACAGAGGCTTGGCATAGCGATAACTCACAGTCAAGGTAAGGCAAAGGAATATTGGGTCATAAAAGAGCAGACAAGGTTCCGAATTGCACCCTGGACAGTCCCCGGTTCTTGCTGCTGTCGGAGGCAGGGAAGACACCAGGGTCCTCGTAACAGCTTCTCAGACTTACAACCTCATAACAACATTGATTTGGGTCCTGATTTATGGCATCATTTGTCCTTGGCAAGAGGCACTCACCATGATGCCTCAGAGGAGAAAAAGTAAAACAGTGCCTGCCTGTGAAAACTTTTAAAAGAGGGAGAAAGGAGAGAGTTAAAAAAAATAATGACTGAGAAAATCAAGATGTGCTCAGCAATTTGTACTTTTTTCCCTTGCCATATATCAGTTCTATGAAAGTGTATCAACAAAAGTTGACTCCCATCATTCTAAATGTAAAGCCTGAATCTCAAGTATTCTACGTACCGAGCTTCATTCAAACTACATATAAACAGGTAGGGCTGGCCCAAGACAATGACACTCCACTCCCTGCCAGGGAAGAAGTGGTGAGGGAAGATCTACATCAGGAACAAGGGGGGAAAGAAAAAGAAATCTACATCAGGGTCTGCTGCCCTAGTGGATCCTGCCACCTGAGGCAGACACCTCACCTTGCCTCATGGGTGGGCCGGCCCCATAAACAAGGATGGCCCACTTATACATATTTTCAGGGGACACCCCATTACTTTGCTCTAGTTTGGAGGCCTTGAGCTCCTTGGAAGAAAGGGAGGACCTGAACATAAGAAATAAATGCAATTTGCCCAACCCATTGATCAGCTGGCTCTGTAAATTAGTACTGCTTATCAGTAAAGTCTTCCTAGTTATGGAGAGCACGTGCTCAAATAGCATGAGGTCAACGATGTGCAGCAGGAGGGAAGCAAGGAAGGAATGTTCTTCTTGAAACATCCCTTGAGGTGGAGTCATATCTGAGGATGAGGGACAAAATGATATAATCTTGCAAACTCCACTTTCTTTTGACTGTGCCCCCACCCACTATCAGTTGCAATCGTTGACTGATTTTTCCATGGTTCAATGGCCTTTCATGGAGGCGGGGGGAACGTTTCCCAGTTCCAAGCTAAGAAGCTATCAGGCAGCAGAACTTTCTCAGATACTGGAGAGCTCCTGCCAATCAGAGGGAAGAATACTAAACTAGATGAACCAGCAGGCTGACTAGGTATAAGACAAACTGAAAGGTTCTTGCTCTGTCAGGAGGTAGAACCAGGAATCCACAGCTCAGCGCCCCATTGTGGTGAACTATGAGAACTGCAGTTTGGAATGTCTACATGGCTGGCAGTAAATGAATTAACTGGCTCCAGACTAGAAACTGTCAGACCAGTGGTACATCAAGCCCAGTATTGTCTACACTTATTTGCAGCAGCTATCTGTGATTTCAGAGTGGGGCCTCTCCCAGGTCCACCTGGAGATGCCAGGGGTTGCACCTGGGACTTTCTTTATGCAAAGTAGATGCTTTACCGCTGAGCTATTGACCTCCCCCAGACTAGCCCCACCCAGTCTGACCATGCCCCCCACCCTAGACAGGAAGGGCTGCAACTGACTTTCTGTTTGGGTTGGGACTTTGCCTAAGCAATAACATACCTCCTGGTTGTGGTGTATTTTGGTTTCAGTGCTTAGCACTAGACACATTACATGCTCCCCTAGCCACCAGCTCATCTCTACAGTTGTGTGTGGCAGCTGTCAGAAAGGAGCCAGGAGGCTTACAGAATTTGGCAGCAGTCCTTTGCATTTCCAAAAAAGGCGATGAGAGAGGGGGCGGGGGGGGGAGAGAATCTCCATGGTGAGCAAAATGGTTCGCCCATACCTTGATTAAAATCTGTTGAGTGAGGTAGGCCCCCAGAAAGTTGCTTCTGCGGCCATATTCTGCAGCTCCGTGCCTTCTGAGGTCATATCCAGTTGGTGACCCCTGACACATAAAAATAGCTAAATTATAAACCTCTGCATTGGAGGGTTAAGAGCAAAAAATGTGCTGACCTTGCCAAAAATGATGAAATAGTTCTTGCTAGCATCCCTATAATTAATCTAAGTATAATGCCATTACAGCGAATGTTGCTTTTGTAAGATAATTCCCAGGCGAGGAAGCCTTTTTGTCCTCACTGTAAAGCGCTCCCTCAAATGCAGTTTATTGCCGGCCACACAGACAAAAGCGTGGTTTGCTAAAAAGGGGGATTAGGTCTGGAAGCAATATCTTAATCAAATCCAAATTTTCTTCTGTAAAACAAATCTTTGGGCTTTTGCTGAATTAGTAGCATCTAATGCCTTAAGATAGAGACATGAAACTGTGCAGTAAAATAATGCACAGCTGGAGACTGCACTCTGCCATCCTGCTTTTTGCCATTTACAAGTGCATCTATCTAACCTCCCACCAACCCACCTACACATTATATGGTCATAAACTACCGAGGCAATGTCTAAATTATACTCTGAAAACTCCAGGTTAGAAAACAGGGCAGTGAAAGAATTCACCTCATGCAGCTTATTCATTTCTGTAGGAACAGAAGGCTCCGATTCCACCTTGGATGCAGCTCATTTTGAACAAAGCTCCTGGATATGCAAGCATAAATTAAGGCATTATTGGGATTTATGCAATGAAGTGCAAAAGGAAAGTAACAAGACAGGGAACTATTTTTAAAAAGGGGAAATGGTAAGGGGAGCAGGAAAACAGTTGGCGTAAGAACACAAAGGCAAGTGGGAAGGGAGTTTGGGAGGACATCCAGGGGGCAGCAGAATCATGCAGTGGGGCCAGAGACAGCATGATCTCTTCAAGATGAGCTGTAAGCAGCTGTCATGGGATGGAAAGGGTTGGGAAACAGGGAGTCTTGGTTGAACAACATACTGCAAAACCACACTAAAGCCATGTCCTTCCAGTCTAGAAATACCCAATGGCCAGCTAGGGTAAGTGAGGCCAGCCCAGAGCTTGAGAATACTGCATCTCTCATAGTTCCCCACACGGGGCAGCTGTTTGTAGCTCAGTCATAGAGCTACTGACTTGTGTGCAGAAGAACCCAGGTTCAATCCTGGCTGTCTACAGGCAGGGCTGGGAAAGACTTATGGATGAAATCTAGAGAACCACTGCTAGTAGTCAGTGTGGTCTGACCCTGTATAAGGCACATTCCTGTGATTTAACTGTAAATCAGTGGGGGATTTGGAAACACAAGCTACTTCCATAACACATCTCCATTCCTCAGTGTTCTCTCTCTCTCTCTCTCTCTCTCTCTCTCTCTCTCTGTCTCTCTGGCAGAATGTGGAATCTGTATGTGTGAAGAATTGTACACCTTCACACAGGCCTTGATATGCAGTTCGAAAAACCCTGGGGTACTGACATAAAACTAGCCCTTCTTGAAAAGATACTCAGTCTCTTAGCAATTTCTTATTTGATACAAAACTGTCACTTAACTCTTTTTCAAACCTGCCTTTACTCCTTTTCCTTTGGGGGGGGGGAAGGTTCCATTGTAGATTTCAGAATCAATTAAACAATAATTAAGCATTGATTTGGGAATGCGTAATCCTGCAGTTTTGCACACTTCTTGTACAGTTCATTTTAGCTAATGAAGAAGCTGTCAGGCAGAGTCCAAAGTCTTTGCTTTATGAATCAGGCAATTCCTCACCCCCACCCAAAGCTCGTGTGTCGAATAGAAACACCTAGCTGTTTTTGGGGTTTGTATGGGTTGAGAAGAGGGACAGATGTAATATACTGCATCCAATGTTTCTTACCAGCAGTGCAAATTGTCGAGAAAAAGAAGTGCCGGAGCTCACCATGAACCTCTCCCTTGTTCTCTTAAAATGGCAATGGTGCTCACCTGAGAGATGCTGGTGAGCTCCGGCTGGGAAAAAACCCCTGATGATGACTGTGTGCCAAAATGGTAGTGCAACATCAACCCAGCCTTACAGTGGCACACCAACACTGCTGGTTTCAAGACTGTTGTTTGTTTCCCTGGAAGAGCACTTTTGACAAGTCACCTGCATTTGTTTAAATCGCAGTTGTTATCTGCCAGTGTGCAAATTTATACATATAAACCAGCATATACAAATCTGTGTCCATGTCTGTTCTCTCTCTCTCTCTCTCTCTCTCTCTCTCTCTCTCTCTCTCTCTCTCTCGCTTTTGGAGATACATTTCCTTTCTGTGGGGTGAGGATGCATAAGCGGCCACTCTCCAGTTCTTTTAGAAAAGGCTTAAAGTTGCTAAGCACTACGCAATTACATCTGCACTTGTTTCGGTTGTGTGAGCAGCCCGGAAGGCCGAAGGGCAGGATAGAGATGGAAACCGAAAATAAATTGCAACTGAATGAATAAGCAAATGCAGCCCGGCACAGACCGAGAAAAATGTCTTCGATGTTTGTCGGATCAAAGGCAACTCATCAACACACTTTTAAAATTCTGAATCTGCATAATATTGTCCCAGCTTTTCAATAGTCTCAGCTGGCTGCCAGCTGCTGAGCACAGGGAGGATTGCTTCCCCCCCCCCCTTCACAAGCTCATAACCGCCGCTTTCCTTGCAGAACTCATTCTAGATTAAGGATGACCTCACCTGTGACCAGGTTATATTGCTAGACATGACAATCTGTTCTTCACAGCTTACCCAGCACAGGGTGTGGCTATGTACCTGGGAGTTGTGAAACATGACCACAACACAAGAAGGGTTATTCCAGTGCCTGGAGTTCCATTCCTGAATATGTACAGTGGTACCTCAGGTTACAGACGCTTCAGGTTACATACTCCGCTAACCCAGAAATAGTACCTCGGGTTAAGAACTTTGCTTCAGGATGAGAACAGAAATCATGCAGCAGCGGGAGACCCCGTTAGCTAAAGTGGTACCTCAGGTTAAGAACAGTTTCAGGTTAAGAACGGACCTCCAGAACAAATTAAGTTCTTAACCCAAGGTACCACTGTACTTGGTACTCCAGGGGGCATCCCATTAGGGCAGAGGTGGGGAACCTTTTTCAGCCACATTCTCTTCTGCGCAATCTTCAAGGAGCCACATATCTGTGGTGGGCCAAGCCAGAGGCAAAAGTGGACAGCGCAATGAATGAAAATATTACCTTTGTACAGTAGGCTGCTTTCTACACATCCCTCTCCCTTTCTACCATCTCACCAGGCAAGAGGCATAATCAGGGTCCAAAGTAGGGCAGGTGATGGCCGTGGCCTGGGGAAGGTGTGCAAGCTGGGGAGTGTCCTGAAGGCCATACAGAGGGCCTGCAGGGCCACATTTGAACCTGAGGTTCTGCATCCTTGCATAAAAAGGGGGGGTCAGTCACATTTAAGGAAGATCATTCTAGCAACTGTTCTGAGCCATGACAGATGATCAGAGCTTGCAGGTTCAGAGAGACAGGATGCCACTGAATTGCAGCTGGGAAGGAAAGGTGAGCTATTGTCACCATGGCTCGCTTGTGCATAGGGATGGAGAAGTCCAATTTTTTAAAGCCAACTGACCTCATTAATAGCTCCCAAACTAATGCATGCATCAGGATGTAATTCACACTTCTCCAAGTTTTGGAGTAGTTATTGGTTTTTTTAAAATGTGCCAAATGTACCAAAATGTTTCTTTTAAAAATACAATACTCAATTTAGGGAATGTGTACATTGAGATTAAATGTATATTTAAATAGGCATTCAAATATGACTGTGTGTAGGTTATTTTTTTAAAAAAGATAAATAAATAAATAAAATAAAAATGCAGAATTTTGATGGATTTATGAATGAACATTTGAGAACGGACACAGACCTGAAATGGACTGATTTATCCATTCCAAACTTATGGGCTTCCCAGAGGCTACACCTTGCTATCTTCAACCTGGTGGTTAGCAGGGGTACCAAGAGGATTTTCTGTGCCCAGTAGCCTACACTGTATGTGAATTACAGGCCCTCTGACCCACTTGCAAAAGATGACATAGATGACATAGATTTGCATTAAGAATGTGCATGTGCTTTGCATCGTTGCAAATGTGTGTTCTCTTTTTTTGCAGGCAGAGTGGAAGGCCTACAATATGTTGGTGGCCACAAATATTAGAAAATGTCTAATGGACATGTGAACAGGTGAACATCTGGCTTTGTAGGTCAAGCTGAAGCAGAGCTCCTGGAGAGCCCAATCTGATGCTGCCACCTACAATGTTATTCTTTTTAAACTTTACTCTTTTTAAACATGTATTATCGGAGGGGGGGGGGGTGTTACAGGCACTTGCCCCTTATACCCCTGCCCAGTCACTTCATTCCTTTGAAGGGGCACTGTGAAGAGTTCCGGATTCCCCAGAGGTATGACATCATCCAGAAACTGGGCCTTAACTTATATTTCCAGCAATAAGGATTCAGCTTTTGAATGAACTCAGACACAAGAGCCTCACATTTTGGCTTTTAGGTGGTTATTGAAAGCTTTTAAAGAGTACATTCACCAACAATCACTTTTTCTTATCAAGAAATGGGAAGCCTACAGAGATGGTTTCGTGAGATTTACAGGCTCTATTTGAAATCAAAGGTTATTCTATGTACTGCCGTTAAGGACTGTTAATGGTACTTGATAATATTGATGTCACTCTTTATGTAAAGCAATATAATTAGTAATGCTGTTACTCCTATACTTCCTTTGTTGCCCTAATTGCATCACCATAAACATAATTTACTCCAGAGGAATAGAGAAGAGAATAGTGTGTGTTTGTGTGTTCAGTTGCTGGTTCCTCCTCCCAGCACGTCCACCGAAAGGCACAGAGCAGAGATGCAAAAGGCTACTTGTGCTTTCCAGCACCGATGATACAAGCAACTCTGAGGTTTCCTGACCTAAGTAACAAACTCAACACGGAAGGCAATATATCAAACTGACAGTATCACCGTGAAAGGAGTGAGAGAGGCGGAGGAATGGAAGAAAAGGCTCAAAGTGTGACTGTTGCAGTCACCCATGGTGTTCGCCTGGAACTCTTGATTGATGACCCACCCAGAATCAGCAGAGAGATCCTGCAAGGTTGAATTCCAAGACTGGAACTGGAATTTGGTCTCAGAGCCAGCAGGGGGGTGGGGTAGGTGGGGGTAAATTCCATACCACCTCAGACCTTATTAGCCATTTTGCAGCAAAGGAAGTGGAGGAACAGCAGGGCTGGCTCAAGAAATGCAAGAAAGGAGCAAGGTGGTATTCCCCTATCCCACAATTCCACTTGCAGAAGGCAAATAGACCAGCAGTTGAATCTTACTTCAACACTGGCGTCAACCATTGCACCTGATTAGCACAGGAATAGTTTGGAGGGTATACAACAGGCTATACACAGCCATGTGCTCTAGGGAGGGGCTCAGAAAAAAATGTTTGTGGGAGCTGTCATCACCCCTATAATCTGCCACCTGAGCAGGCTGCCTCAGTCTAGCAAATAACAGTACAAGCCCTGCAGAAACAACCACTTGATAGAATCCCAGAGCTCAAAGATCTCTCACCGCACACAGAGCCAACTCAGTCAGTTGACCAGCCAGATTTTGTCAACTGACCTCCTATTTATTATTTGACTGCTATCAAAATACTCCATGAAGCCAAGAGCACCCTTGTGTAAGCAGCGCTCTCCTTTTTCCATTGCATCATTATGGAATTCAGTGCCAATAAGGAAAAAGTGAGGGCCCTTTGCTCCTCAGTCTGGCAAGACATAGGAAAACAGGAAGCTGCTTTATACTGAGTCAGACCAGTTGGTCAGCCTAGCTCTGAGTTGTCCCAGACCCTCCAAGTGTCCCTATTTTCCAGGGAGGTCCCTGATTTAGAGAAGCCATCCTGGTTTCTGATTTGATCCCGGAATGTCCCACTTTTCCTTAGGATGTCCCTGTTTTCATAGGAGAAATGTTGGAGGGTATGGAGGTATCCAACCCCTGAGCCATCTGAAGGCAATCCTGTATAGGGAAGTTTTTTATGTTTAATGTTTAATTATGTTTTTATATATGTTGGAAGCTAGCCTGAGTGGCTGGGGCAACCCAGTCAGATGTGTGGGGTATAAACAGTAAAATTATCATTATAGAATGGGACGTCCCTATTTTCACTGGAGAAATGTTGGAGGGTATGTTGTCCACACTAAGGGGCAGTGGCTCTCCAGGATTTCAAATGGGGGTCTCTCCCAGCCTTATCTGGAGATGCGGGGGATTGGACATAGGACCTTCTGCATGCAAAGCAGATGCTTGGCCAATGAGCTATGTTCCTTCCCATAGACCCTACTTAGGGTCACACATGTGCCACTCTCATTTTTCTGCCTAGAAAGTCTCCACTTTCTCCCATTCTAATTAAACCCTAAGACTCAGTCCAACTTGATAGAAGCCAGATTTCTGCATGTTTATGGGACAGCACCATTAATCCCTTAAGAAGATGAATTTACTTCAGTGACAAGCAACATTCCACCAGCCCCCTGCCTCCCTCAAAAATGGAAGTACTAATCCAGGGCCCCATTCAGAATGCACAGAAGTGCCCCCAAAATGTGCACTACCACATTCTGGAACAAAGCAATACACATTAAGTCCATAGTTTAATACCCCTCTTGGTAAAGCCTAGGCACAGGTTTACCATCTTATTACCGTATTTTTCGCCCCATAGGGCGCACCGGCCCATAAGGCGCACCTAGTTTTTTGGGGGGGAAAGAAAGAAGAAAAAATTTATTTCCCCCCCAGGCGCAAGGCTGGGGCAGGGGAAGCCTGAGCTTCCCCCGACCCCAGCCCCCGGAACAGGCTGCTCTGCACAAGCCGGGGGAGGGTTCCCGCGGCTTGTGCAGAGCTTCCCAAAGCCCCAGTGTGACTGCTGAGCGCGCCGGGGCTTCAGGATAAGAGGCAGCTCTGCACAAGCCGGGGGAGCCCTCCCGTGGCTTGCGCAGAGCTACCCAAAGCCCCAGCGCGACTGCTCAGTGCACCGGGGCTTCGGGATAAGAGGCAGCTCTGCGCAAGCCGGGGGAGCCTGGTGGGAACTCCCACGGGCTCCCAAGGCTTGCGGATAGCTTCCTAAAGCCTGGAGAGCGAGAGGGGTCAGTGCGCACCGACCCCTCTCACTCTCCAGACTTCAGCGAAAGCCTGCATTCGCCCCACAGGACGCACACACATTTCCCCTTCATTTTTGGAGGGGGGAAAGTGCGTCCTATAGGGCGAAAAATACGGTAAGAGCCAAGTTGGAGATATTTCTCAGCCCAACCAGGGATTGAACTGGCGACCTTCTCAATGCAAAGCAAATGCTCCACCACTGAGCTATGGCCTCTTTTTTGCCATCTTAGTATTGTTTACACTACAATAGTTTGGTAGTTAACATAATCCCCCCCCCCTTTCCTTGTCACTATCCTAATTTGATCAATACTTTATCGGTCAATTGGTCAAGTTCTTTGTTGTTGCTGCGGGTGAAACGACAACCCTTCAGCCACCACCAAATAGGACAATATAAAGTGGTCTCCTTATGACAGCCACATTTGTGCGGGCGCTAAGTCAAGCGCAGAAGAAAAAGAATATTAACATTAATGCATGATGTTGGCATTCACATTTGCTGGGAAGAATGCAAATTTGAACAACAGACTTCACAATGCTAGCCCTGTATTGTAATTCAATTTATCCATGAAACCAATTTCTGTCCTCGGCGTTTTATGTTTTATGGTATGAAACAGAATATTATTTGCTGTAATGTAGTTTATTTAACCCTAACCTGATGCTGTCCGACGGTGGAGGCAGATATGCTGAAAATTTTAATAATACGACATGCCGTGCAGATTAAAATTTCAATTGTGTTTCCCCTCATCTCCTTTAGAAAGTTAATGAATTAATGAATCTTTAAAGGACAGTCAGGGAGGCCTTCAAAAGAAGATGCCTTTTTGAGTAAGGAGAGAAAGTGGCAGATTACAACTTAATGGCTTCAGAATAATGGTGATTTCCCTATTTTTTCTCGACTCGCCTTGGCTCAGCTAATGGCTTCATTAACCACACTCCCCCATCGAATAATGGAAGACCATGTGACATCCATCTTAGTCACATCACAATAAAACCAGTTAAATACAATTCAGCTATCTGCCTGCTCACTGGCAGTGTTAGAAGGCAGAATTAGCAACACAATCAATACAAACTTGAGCATATGCATATATATATATATATATATATATATATATATATATATATAGTGTGCTATTGAACTTTTGAAAACACCTCTATGCTGATTAAGTAGCTGTAGAACATGAGATTTCAAAATGTACAAAAAGCCTCCCCAGTTTGATGTCAGAAAATAAGAAGGGTACCATGACTGAAATTCAAAGGGAGATATTCAACTAGGTCATATTTCTTAGACCCACTGATTGCTCCAAGCATGTCTTAACAGTGTTCTCACTATTCAGGTAAATTGCTCCCTGGTTATCAACTGCTTTGCAGGCTGTGGTTGCACAATGCCATGTACTTCTGATCTCCCTATCCTACCAGCAGTACTTTTTTTCCTCGGGGGATACAGGGGTATGCATACACCTAAGCATTTTGTGAATCTTTGTACTTTTGTCCATTTACTGTATTTATTTTTCCTGATTTGAACTATAAAATGATGGTTTTCTTGAGTTAAGAGTACCCCTAAACATTTTTTAGGAAAAAAAGCACTGCCTACCAGTAATGGATGAAAGGGGGTACAGTTTGGCGATTATATATATATATATATATATATATATATATATATATATATATATATATATATTGCAGGTAGACGGCCCCAGGATCATTATGTGGCATCACCAGCTAAAGGGAAAGATTATTATTATTACAATTAATTTACTAATCACCTTCCAAACCATCACCTGAAGGCGACTTACACATAAGATAATTGAAAACAGAAACACAAATACAGCAAAGCTGCATTTAAAGCAAGACTAAAACCTAGCACGTGGACGCTCATGGGAAAGACCCATTTATCCAGCAGGGAAAGCCTGTCGTAACAAAAATATCTCAACCAGAGACCCTTGAGAACCATTGGCAGTCAGAGTAGGCCCATACAGGAGATAATGGACAAACCTATACTGGTGAGTTAAAACGTTATAAATGTGTTATAGAAATGTGACACCAGGGGGTGCTGTACAGCAGTCAATGGAAAATTGCATTAAGAGCTATATAACGTTTTTTTCTTAGCTTTTTTTTTTATTTAGATCAGTGTAGATCCAGTCAATGTTTACAGGTTGCAGGCAGGGTAGAACAGGGGTAGCTGCCAGATGTTGCTGGACTCCAAATCCCATCAGTCCCAGCCAGCATGGTCAGTGGAGAGGAATGAAAGAGGTTGTAGTCCAACAAAATCCGGGGGCCTGCAGGATTCTCACTTCTGGTGTAAAGAGAAACCCTGTCCATGTAGCAGCCATAGATATGATGTAGTGATGTGTAAGAGAGCAGTGTCTGGCCCTGCATGAGCCATACATTTCAATGGAGTAGGCGAAACCAGCTGAGTGCCTTGTGCATGACTTGGGAAGGGCAGTAGCTCAGGGGCAGAGCATCTGCCTTCCATGCAGAAGGTGCCAGGCTCTCTGGAGTGACCTTGAGCCTGCAGCTATGTCTTAGCCTAGCCTACCTCACAGGGTTGTTGTGAGGAGAAGACATAGAGAGGGAGAACCACCACCTTGGGCTCCATAGAAGAAGCAAGCGAAATAAATAATGTGCTATCAATAGGTGTTGACCAACATTCGGGAGAGCTCTAAAGGTCTGAAAGAAGATTGTGTTGGTACTTTTCTTATTATTGAAAATCGGGGCGTATTTCTTCTAGCTGCCTTCCCTTTCTAAACTCCCCATCCCTTTCTCCAACTAGCTTGTTTCTAGAGCGGATTTTATTATTGTTATTTGGAAGAGCGATTGTTTCTTTCAGGAAGAGGCATATCCTTTTCCGCCTTGGCATAAATTACACACAGGCTAGATTTATGTACAATGCAGGGGTCCCCTCAGAATTGGCCTCCTTGGTATGTGAGTGCAACCGCAGGCTTAAAGTCTACTTTTCCTATTAAAGTTTTGGTGTTTAATTAAAATTGTCTTTAATTAAAATGCAAATATTCCAGGACTTCAACAATAAATTGTTTACACTAGACTGAGAAACAACTCTCAAAGGCTTTAGAGGTGGGAGGGGGGGGGACCCTAACATTGCTGGCTGAACACTCAGACTTCACTCTTCAGTGGAGAGATGCTTTTCTCTCTCTACAGATTGGCTTAATCTGTTCTAAACAAATGAAACCTATCCCAGCCTGTATCAAAGATACATGTATAGAATGTGAAACAATTCCTAACGTTATCTGCAAATAATTCCCAACGTAAAGCAAACAATTGGAATACTTCAAACTCCTTTGTTAGGGTTATTTCAAACAGTGATTAAAAAAAAACAACTGCCCAAAGTTGTTGGTTTTTTACAAATTTTCGCCCAGACACTGCTGCCGACTGCAGTATTTCAGATACGTCCAGGAAATTCCAGACGTATGGAACCCCCAGCCAGCCACAGGTAGAGCACGGCACGGCTGATAAAAAAAATGTACCCACATTCATATTCATAAAACACTACCAGAAACACAACAGTCCTCAAAGCGTAGTTCAAGAAGAATCTTGATCCATCTTGTCGGTAAATGTTGTGTGCTGTTGGCATGTTCCATGTGTGCTAGTAATGGATAGATATGTGAATCTGATGGCCATGCATCCTACTTCATCGAGGACAGTCCTCCGTTTGAAGGAACCATCCGTTTGCAGGCCTTCAGGTTAAAAGATAAATAACTCTTAAGAAGAAAGGGCAGAAACCTTGAACTCAGCACCTGGATAGCAGATGGAGCAGTCACACAGGTCTCCTGCTCAGTCTTACCCCAGTATGTTGAAATGCATTTCTCTTTCCATTTTAGTGGCTACTTCTAAATTTGGGTCCAAAAGTTAGCACATGCAGGGAGGAGGGTTTTCCCCACCATATCTTTATGCTTCTGTTCTCTCTCTTTGGGGGGGGGGGTGATACACCTTGTCGTGGGTGGAAGGGTGTGAAGAAACGAAAAGGAAGTGAAAGTGTAAGGAAAGGCAATGGGCTAGGCCCTTGCCACTCAATTCTCACTCCCTATCCTGACCAGGCAATGTTTGCTAGAGAAGGACTCATGGGCATATGGCACAGGAAGTCTATTGGTCCACCTAGCTCAGTATTGTCAACACTGACTGGCAGCAGTTCTTCCAGGTTCCAGGCATAGGCCTCTCCAAGCCTTACCTGGAGATGCGACAGGGGACTGAACCTGGGACCTCCTGCATGCAAAGCAGATGTTCTACCACTGAGCTATGGCTGGTGCAGGACGTGCCACAGGGCTTTTGAATATTGTGCCAATATCACTGGCTGGGGTCACAGAAAAGCAGTTTCCACACCAAGGCTGCAATGTAGAAAGAGCACATCGGTCTCCTTCCATCCAGCTGGAATTATAAACCATGCAAAGCAGTATCATAGCCATGTGTGAAAAGCATACAAAACATTGCATTATCTGTATATCTGTCTCAATAAGCTATAATTATATTTTTTCTTTTTCTTTTTTTGTTAAAAAGGGAAGCAGCCCTCCAAGATTGTAGATACCCATCTTTCTAAGCCCTGCTAAAACCTCGAAACACAACAATTACAGAAAGTAAACAGCCGTAATTGTACACTAAATGCCTTTTTAAAGAGCCAAACGGTGCGTTTATAAGCTTTAACTCCCACTCGCTGTGACTCTAGAACAAACAGTACATTAGTGAACACAGAAACGAGGGGGAATAAAAGAGAAAAAGCCCTAAAGCTCTTTTTTCCAAGCAAAGAGTTCTTGCAATTTCCCTGAAAACTTCTGTGTATGTGTGTGAAACTTAGTGAGCTTAATACATGATTGCATCTGCAGAAAATAACTGCTTCGCATAAAACACAAAAACTAATTTGGAAACAAAAATATATATTCTAATTGGTGCTCCCCAGTAAGGGGAGGGGGAGGGGGAAAGGAATCTAAGGAAATAGGTTTTGCCTTATTCCTGCAGCCACCATTACACACTTCACATTTCTTTAGAAGCAATAATGATAAAGGCAGACATAAAGAAAGGCACTTTGTAAGCACCCACATTACATTCAACACAAGTGTACGTTCTCTCTAGAGAGTCAGGGTCAAGTCAGGAGACACACAGCTCTGCAAGCATAGAGGAGAAGTGCCGCCCTGCATCCCGCTAATTGGCTAGCCTTCTGTGATGTCACCAAGAAACCCCACCTCCCCTTAAATCCCTTGAACACTTTTGCTATTTAACAATGTTTTGTTTCGCTTTGATTTTAAAAATACTAACATGAATAATGAACACCATGCCCCATTTCTCAGCCCCATATGGCACAAAATGGAGTGGGGGGCCAATTCATTGATATGTGACATGATACTTGAGGCAATGTTGGTGGCAGACACTTCAGATTTCCTAGAATGCTGATTCAGAGGGGAGCTGGCTTTTGCCTCCTGCCTCCAGCCCTTCAAATTTGGAATGAACTTTAAGCACTGAATGTTGCTCAGCGGCACAGCACTAAATGAACATTCGCAGAGCACTTTTAAAGATATGAAAGGAGATAGAGAGGCATTAAACTGAGTTAGTGATCTACATGTCTGCCTTTTCACAGCACTGAGGAAGGCCAACTCATCCCACAACTAAGGGACCCATTGCAAAAAATCTCTTTTCATATCATGGCTGTCACTGCCCAAGCTTTTAGCACCTGTGGTCTGCACTCTTGACGCCAAAGAGCAGCTAAAAGTTTCACTTCTGTTTTAAACCACTCTGGCTTCCTCTTTCCCCTGGGACAGGTGGTCAGGGGGCCACGAGTGCCATTAAAGGCATGGCTATTTTTGTCCTTCCTTCATTTTCTTTACAAGCCTCAAATGAGTGTCAGGATGCGCTGCGTCCGCATCCCAGAAAAGGAAAGGAACTGGATCAAAACCCAAGAGGTCTTCCACCATCAGCACATCGAGCAAGCGAAATCTGCACCAAGTCAGTTACAGGTCAACTCAAGTCTGAATTTACCAACTCAGCTACGGGCTCCATTAAATCAGCCTCAGTCCCACCATTGTGTGGTACCACCAAATTGGTGCATTGTCGTGGGGAAGAGCATAGACTGCAAGATGAGAAGTCTTGATAAGGGAGGGGGACTTGTTGGTTGTGGCTCCCCACTCTCTCCAGTGAAGTCCCCCTGGCGCCTTCATTGACATCCTCCCTGCGCCAGGTGATATCTTATCTCTTTTCCCAGGCTTTTTATGAACTATAATGATTTTTCTGTCTATGGGTGGACTCCCCCCACCACCACCATTGCTGCTGCTGTTTTATTGGGTTTGTTTTATGGGCTACTGCATAGTTTTTTATTGTAATGCATTCTTTTTTATGCCACACTTTATGCTTTAAAAATTTTGTAAGTCACTTGGAGGCTCCAATTACCTTCAGCATCGCAAATCCGACTCCAGGCATCAGCTCACTATACAGCCTCAATGAGGGGTCATCCTCCATGCCAGATTGTAATACTGTACAGTTATTAATGTCAGCCTACCTTACAAAGTTGTTGCAAGAGTTACATTGCAATCCAAAGCATGTTTAGTCAGGAGTATGTTCCACTGGGCCAGATTCAGCTACTGAGTCCCACTTGCAGTAGTCCATACAAGGACTTCTGCTGGTGCAATAGGACTTTCCCCCTGCTCATCTCTCCCTCCTGCTCCCATTGGTTGGGGTGGGTGCGAGAATTGTTTGGGGTGTGGAGAGCAGGGTCATTCCATTTAGCAAGCTGAAATGCTTGTGCTAACAGAACAATTGCTATAGCACAATACTGAATCCCCCCACGAGTAAGTGTGTTTAAGATTGTAGTCTTCAACAAAGAATGTTCAAAACATCTGCTATCATAAGCTAGCAGAATGTGTAATTTCAAAGCAAGGTTGGTTCCCATGCAAAACTATTTCTCCTGTCTACTTCTGCTGATCCAGAAAGAATGTTCTTTTCCTCCAGAGCCATTATTTTAAATGCATAGGAGGATATATGTAAGTTGTAATTAAACTACTTAATCAAAATGCATGCAAATTATTCGGACATACAACTTGTATGTCAGATGCCTTGGCTGGGCATCATTTAACCTAAGTAACATTTCCAAATACAAAATCCAATAAAGATGGCTATTAATGGTACAAGTTGACACTCATAAGGAGGCCAATGAATATCTCCCAAGGCTATTAGTCTGAACTCTACCTTGTTTAACTGGAAATTACACATTTCGTTCAGGCAAATAATATCAGTCTGATCAAGCTCTCCATAATTAGCTGCCTTTATTAAGAGAGATGGCAGAAATGGTGTCACCAAGGAGCTTGCCTGCTGAGCTAGTGTTATCATCACCAGATACTCTCACCTGATCTTTCTAGGTGATCTACTCACCCTCTAATTGCTAAGCGCAGACACTTTAGCCAGAGCAATAACCGAGACAAGAAGCAGACTTACAGCGCAACTGCCAACCACAGATCACTTTAAGGACTCTGGGTCATGCACTGATAAACTTCTCACTGTGTCTGTTCTGCTTGGTTTTAGCCACTGCTGAACCATTTCCCTCAGAGGCACAAACATGGAATTTTTCTCTCTCTGCACTTTTAATTATGTTTAAACACACACACAAGCAGCAGTGCTACTTGAGCCAAAATAGCTAAAGAAATGTTGTTTGTGTGTTGTTGTTCTGTTATTTAATGCTTGTACCATATTTTATAGCAGCCATTGTAACACTGGGTACAGGGTTAGACAAAGCAATCAGACAACAGTAAGATGGACTTTAAAAAAAAGCATTGCTGTGCATGTGTGAATGCTGGCAAAGCCCTGAGGGGGTTTGTAATACACTGGGCTAGTTGCTAAAAGAGGACAGGGCTTGTGCACTTTAAGAGGGGATTTCAGCTTAGCAGAGCCAGCCCAGGCATTAGGCAGGGTGAGGCTGCTGCCTCAGGTGGCAGAAGCTGCCAGGCAGCACACCCACAGGCTCCCCACCTGCCTGCCACCTCCACTGCAGGTGGAGAAGTGCTGTTGCCATCAGTATTGATTTTGGGCAATATTGCATCCATTTAGGGCAAGATCTCAGCCAGTGACAATGGTGGTGGCGCTTCTCCACCAGTGGTGGATGCAGCAGGGCATGTGGTGGCAGTGGCAAGAAGAGGTGGTTGAGGGAGTGGCAGTGGCGAAACAGGAAATGCTGCCCCTGCAGCTGACACAAGCCCTGTCCTTTTTTGCAACTGGCCACCCTATTTTTCTGAACAGGTGGCTCTGTTCTGATGAACCCTAAGAGTGGTATGGAAAGAAAGATCCCCCCTCCCACTGTGCTACAATCCCATTTCCACCTGTGAATCTATCAGCAGATCTAGGACACACCAAAGGTGGGGAGGGGGAGGCACTTGAAATGACACATATAATTATCTCATTAAATGCAATGCCACAAGAGGTGGCGAAAACCATTAACTCAGCTGACATTTTAAAAGGATTAGGTAAATTCAGAGAGGATAGCTCATGAAAGATGGAATGGAATTTACATCTACAGGCAGTGGTGACTGCTCCTTTAGGGCAAATGGGGCACTGCTCCACTAAACTCAGCCAGCACTCGCCTGCCAGTCTTTCTCTTTACAGTCAGTCTTTGGGGTGGCACTGCATGCCAGATTCCCCTTCGATCTTTGGTGTTGTCCCTGTAGATCTCAGCAAGGAGGATGGAGCCCAAACTAGAATCATTTGGCTCTGCCTATCGTTGGCTCTGCCTCCACCTACTGTTCGGCTCTCTGCTTTCTGCCACAATAGACACCAGAAGCTACTGTGCACAGGGGGAGTCTACTTCAAAATTCCAGGTGGAACAGACAAACAACCAAGGCAGGCTGTTGTCTTCATGTACCCCAACCCCTGCCAGGGAGCTTCCCACCAGTATCTGGGGGTTGACAGATGTAAACAGAAGCCCTCTGCAGATCTTCTCCACTCAACCCAGGGAAGCATGTTGGAACAATGTGTTTGTTGAAAGTGGGGCAGGAGGTTCTGCATGCATCCCTACCTCTCCCTCCTCCATGGATATAGAGTCTGCATGTGTAGCACCATGGTTGAACTCACCTTATGTTCTTGGCAAATGTGGTTCTCTGTGAGGCTCCTCTCTGTTTGCCCTTTCCATGGAAGGTCAGGAGAGTGGCAACACAAGACCTGGCCTTTTCAATGGAGGCTCCCTGCGTATGGAATGCTCTTCCCAGGGACGCTTGCCTAGCGCCATCTTTAGGCACTTGGGGAAAAGATTTCTTTTTTCGCCAAGCATTTGGCTTTAATTATCTGTAGCCACCTTCAATAGGTGGGGTCATAGAATCATGGCAGTTTAGAGTTGGAAGGGACCTCAAGGGTCATCTAGTCCAACCCCCTGCAATGCATTCATAAACCTCTGCTTAAAAACCTCCAAGGGAGGAGAGTCCACTACTTTCCAATGTGTTTTACTCCTGCCTTCTAAAAAGGAATTAGGTTTTGATTTTACTCTGTTTTAGTTTTATGCTAGTTTTACAGTACGCGTTATTCTCTTTGAGTTATTTTTTTGGGGGAAGTGACTAATAATTTTAATTAATAAGAATATAAAGTTGCATTGCAGGGGGTTAGATTAGATGATGCTTAGTGTCCCTTCCAACTGTACAATACTATGAAATCATCATCATCATCTATGTTCATGCAATAAGATTGCTTGCCATTCCAGAGCAGGGTCTTCTTGGTCGCATAAATAAATAATATTACGAAACAATTTTTTGTAAGCCAGGTAGAAAAACAAGCCATAAGGGAAGGTGTTGTCATGGTTTGTTGCTTCTGCTGTTGTTTTTACTACGAACGCTCTGTGTTCCATGCTAGAAAAAAACCCCAGTGAAATTGGACAATTTGAGGTGTCGGCAACAGGCTGAAAGAGCAGAGAAATTTAGGAACAAAGAGAGATGAAGACTAT
Source organism: Podarcis muralis (assembly GCF_964188315.1). Taxonomy (NCBI): domain Eukaryota; kingdom Metazoa; phylum Chordata; class Lepidosauria; order Squamata; family Lacertidae; genus Podarcis; species Podarcis muralis. The sequence continues at coordinate 42,916,499 of NC_135673.1, forward strand.
TAAGTGTGCAAGGAGAGCCCCTCCAGCAGGAGCAGCTCGTGACATTTTCTTTTCTTTTGAGAAGGGCAAAATAATTCCCCCTCTACCCATTTAAAGCAGAGAAGATGAACCTTTTGCAGCATAAGGACTGCATTCCCTCCTTGGCACTGGTGGACAGGACCACAGACAAAAAGAGGTGGAACAATGGATGCAAATTTTACCTTTGTACAACAGAGTAATTTCTACACAGATTCATATGCCCCTCTCTATCCTCCATCCAGACAAGGAAGAGGCATTCTTTGTGTTCATCATCACATTCCATCTGGACATAAACATTCAGGGTGCAAAGCAGGACTGGTGAGTGATGTGGCTTGGGGAGAAGGGATGAAGCCTATGGAAAACCAAGAAGGAGCCCCAGGAATGAGGTTCCCTACCCTTGGTGTACAGAAACCACCATTCTACATAGAGGTCTCCGCCTCAGTTCACATCAATGGCATTTTTCATCCAAAGGAATGCACACAGCAGATAGGTAGTGCTTTATTGTCAACGATCACACTTACAGTCACTTGTACAGCTCTGGATTCCTACGCACACCAGCCTAGCATCTAGGAAACTATTCCAAGGTAAGCACTCTACAGAGTAGTTACAGCAACAGGGGACCACTCCCCTCCATCAGTTTATGTATCTTTCCCCAGCAGGCTGCATACATGCAGCCAGAAGCTACACTTGTGTGGAAACTTCCTCTGCTCATCTGTCTTCAACCCACTCCTGGTTCTGGGAGGCAGTGGTGAAGGAGAGGGTGGGGAAGCACCTGGCCCTTCACTTGCCTGACCCACATCTTCCTTGTCTTTTTCAGACCCATCCTGTGCTCCACCCTCAAACACTGAAGCTTCACTTGCCTCTGACTCTTGCCTCCTTGCTGGTACAGTTCCCCACAAATCACTGACCCCCTCTCCCAAGTCAACACTCCAGCCCTGCTTCTGCCTCCACCCCTGGTGCACACTTGTCAGCATCCTGTCAGTCCCTGACACTTGAATGTAGCAGGTTAATATAGGGGAGGTCAGGCAGAGCTATTGTCACACAGAGCTCTGCCTTCCAGCATCCTGCCATTACTCTTAGCAACCACATCTGCTACAGCCTGAGGCAGCTACCTCACTCTGAGGCATGATAGAGCTGGCCCTGTCTACTAGATCAGACCTAAGGACCTTCTAGTCCAACATTTTCCCTTCACATTGGCCAACCAGAAGTCTACAAGAATCCCACAAGACAAAGGGTGAAAGCACCATACTTTGCCTAAATTTCATAGCTGAGTCTTGCTTCTTTCTTAAGCCCCATGGCCAGTTGCTTCCAACAACAAAAGCAGTATTTAACTTTGGTGGTTAATCCTACCCGGCCTTAATCTAGCACACAAATATATACAGAGGACCACAAACAAACAAACCAACAAATAACTATCCTCAGAAATGCCAGGGGATGTGTGGTGGTGATGGGGAATACGTTATAAAGAAATGAAGGGCTTTGCATTACTGTCTTTCCTAATGAGATAGAAAGTGGCAGATGTAAAAGATTTCATTCAGCCAACAATCTCTTTTTATGATATGAATAAACTACTCAAACAGATTTAATCCCTTACTAAATCAGATTATGAAAGGCAGACAAAATCACAATTTTATTCAATATGCCATTTTATCCTGTGTGACTAATGCATTATTTGTATGAAGTTAAAGTGGAGCTTTGAAGAAAGGGGATGGGCGGTGGGGAAATACCCTATGAAATAAATCAAACACTTCTCCTTTGTATAATCTTAACAGACAGATCCCATTAAGATTCCGTTATACGTAGCTGTTGGTTAAAATCATTGACCAGCATCCTTATAAATTAATCAGCTGAGGTAATGCTGCCTTGGCTGTCAACATTTACTCCTAATCTACATTTAAAATTCACTTTGGCTTTGCAAGTCCCCCGCCCACTGAAATAAGTTAATCGGCCCTCCCTCTTCTGTTGAAGAGTCACGAAAAGCAGAATCTCTGCAGAAGCTCCAGCACAGGAGTGGATAACCTGCTTTTACCTCACATCCTCTTCTGCAAAGCCTTCTGAGGGCCACATGCCAGTGGTAGGTAGGGCCAAAAGCAGAAGTGGGTGGAGCAATCTATGTTAATGTTACCTTTGTACAGTACATTAGTTTCAGGAGTGGTACATCCTGTTTTGCCGCCTGAGGTGAAACAGAAAGTGCTGCTTTTCCTTGCTGCTCCTGCCACCGGTGCCACCTGCCCTCCTTGCTCTGCTGCCGCCGTGCACCCTGCCACATCCAATTCCACCAATTTCAGGCTAGATGGCATCAATCTGGGGGCAAGAGCTCACCCAAAATCATGTGACATCTTACCACAAGATCTTACCAGAAATCGGTGCTGAAATTGTCCAACATTGGCAGCATGGCAGGCAGGGCTCCTGCAGGAATGTCACCTCAAGGGCATCTGCCACCTGAGGCAGTGACCTCACCCTGTCTAATGGCTGGGCTGCCTCTGGTTAGTTTCTTCACATTCATGCTTCCCTCTCGATTCTCCCTCTAGATAAGCAAGGCACATGATCGGAGTTCAAGAACACATTTACAGCCAAGCAAAAACACTCAAGGAGAATGGAAAGGATGGTTGCTGAGGGCTGTAGCTCAGGACCATTCACAGCCTAGGGAGAATCATGAGGCCAAGATGGAATGCTCAAGAAAGCCCAGCATATCCCACAATCCCTGACTGGCCATGCTAGCTAAGGGGTGCAGGACTTGTGGCCCTCCAAACACTGATAGACTGCAACTCCCATCAACCTTGATAATTGTTCATGCTGGTTGAGGCTGATGGGAGCTGGAGCCTACCAATATTTGGAGGGGTACAGGTTTCCTACCCTCCTAGGGCAATTGTTGGCCTGTTCCTCCTGAAGTGGTACAGTCCGAGGAGAGCTGCATCTTTTCCTTTGCCTGTTTCTGAACATGTGTAGGCTCTTGGCTTCTACACACAACAATTCCATTCAAGTGGGCAGTTCAGACAAGCCGTAGATAAGCATTCAGATGTTTGCTTGGCCAGGATCCAAAATAATAATTTGTAGAGCAAGGCATTCCCCTTTACGAAGCATGCACACTAGGGAATGTACTTAACTGATCTCCGCGGGACTTCCTTCAACTTAAGATTGTAACGCAAGTTAATATAAAAATCACCTGATGGATTAACCCAAAGGCCCCTCTTTTCCTCCATCCTGTTCATGCAGTGGCCAGGCAAAAGCCCCAAAACAGGACCTGAGTGCAGCAGCTATCTCCCCACCTGTGATTATCAGAATCTGGCATTCAGAAGCATATTGCCTCCAACGGCAGAGGTACAACATAGCCCTAGTTACTCACTTGGCTGTCCAGCATACCTTTCAGGCATTTCTCAACTTAAGGTCACTGGATCATTACAAGTCATCCGAAGCAGACTTCAAATCCCTGCTGACAAGGAATTTGTTTTTCTCTTCCCTCCCTCCTCTTCTGATATCCTTTTATCTCTAGATATCTCCATTAGTCTGTAGATAATCAGGGTCAGGGAGTTCATGTCCAAGAGACACTGCAACAATTTAAACAACTCTTTGAATTGCCAAGCATCATTAGCCAGCTACCTTTGGATAGTAAAAGCTTTCAAGTTGTTAGGTATTCCTTAGTTCCCTTTGTGGGCAGAGTACTGAACTGAAAACGATAGTAGGGTGGTTGTTTTTTTAAAAAAAGAAAAAGAAAAAAGAAAAAGCTTAGTTGAGCGGACTGAATCCGACAGAATATACCAGGATTTTTTTCCCAATCTGAGGGCCACATTCCATTCAGGACAACCTTTCAGGAGCCACATTCCAGTAGTGGGTGGGTAAAGAGGCAAAAATGGGTGAAACAATGAAAGTGAGTTTTAGCCTTTGTCGAATAGGTTACATTACATTGAACACATCACTTGACTGGAGAACTTGCACTGTAAAACGTGGAGAAGTGCAAATTTTGAAGGGCAGCTGTGTTTGCGCTTACATATTGTTTCAGAAAGTGCAAATAATGTAGGTTCACCTTTAAATACGTACTAAATCAAATTTATCCCCCACCACTAATCTCATGAAAGATGCACTGCCACAAATAATAATTCCCTCCTCCATTCCCAATGCACTAAAATGAGTACATTCTTTATATAGCCAAAACAGACTCAGTCAAACACAAGATTTTGATGTTGATGCTTCCAGTAACCAATACATACTGTGGGGTATGTGTGTGTGTTTCTGCTGGTTAAGTTACTTTAGATGGTATCAGGTAATAATATTTGGAGAGTAGGTCTTTGAGAAGAAGAAAGGGAGCCTGAAAAACATTTCAAACTCCTAGGAAATACCATCATTTAACCCAGACATAAGCAACCTTCGGCCCTCCAGATGTTTTGGCTTACAACTCCCATGATCCCTAGCTCACAGGACCAGTGGTCAGGGATGATGGGAATTGTAGTCCAAAACATCTGGAGGGCCGAAGGTTGCCTATGCCTGATTTAACCAGTCACTTGTTTGGAGTTTCCAGTTGCCGATGGAAAATCTGTATACAGATAAGTCAGTACAGAGCATGGAACATAGACAAATGCCTTCTACCGAGTCAGACCACTGGTCTATCTCATTCAGTATTGTCTACACTGACTGGTAACAGGTCTCCAGGGTTTCAAGTAGGGTTCTCTCCCAGCCTACCTGGAGATGCCAGGGATTGAACCTGGGACCTTCTACATACAAAGCAGATGCTCTGCCACTGAGCTACAGCCACTCCCTGGTGATAGATGTGGCCTGGGGTGGGGATGTGGCCTCAGGATTGTCCCAGAAGGCCATATTCAACCTCCTGGCCTGAGGTCCTTCACCCTTGATACCTACCAAGCCAATAGGTGAGATATCTTGGAGACCAAAAAGAAAGGAAGGAGGGACACATCTTCCTAAGTGCTTTCAATTTATTTTCTAAATGAGATAATAAATCTGGAACTTTTTGAAAAACAAACAATAACACACATAATTCAGCACAGGGATGGGGAACCTGTAGTACTTCGGATGTTGTTGAACTCCCAACTTTCTGCATGCAGTGCCTGAGCTTAAGTCCGAGGGCATTTGAGGCTCTACCCTGCAATCTTACACTCAAACGGCACATACCCACCTCCATCTGATTTACATGGGGCTTATATATGTACAGTGCAACCAACATTTACATAAAGCTGTCCAAAAATTCTGGATTCTTTTCTTTTTACTTCTTAAAAGCTCACTCTTTTGTTTTAGTCCATTCTTGATTTCTCTGCTTTTTTTAAAAAAAAACCCGCAACATTCTTAGGTTACTCATTAGCAAAACAACCCACCCCTAAATCACACTTACTTCATCATTTCGACTCATCAGTGGCATACAAGGCTGTGTGTTTTGCAAACACCAGGGTCCACTCTGGTTTAACATCCTTTGCAATCTCATGGAAGACCAGGAAAAATTTAGTATGTTACGGCATAATCAATTGCGGGGCTTATTCCACCCTCCCAAGCCTCAAACCGGACTGTATTTTATTTCCTCCTAGACTCAGCTGCTCATTCTGACAGATCCTAATCCTTCAACCACATGCAAGGAGCATGGTGAGTAATTCCTTTATGTTTGGGAGTGGGGAAACTGAAAATGATCCTAAATAATTACTTTGGGGATGTGCCTAATACAAATTCCCTAAATAAACACACTTTAACTTCCAAAAAGAGAACAGAAGGGGAAAGAGATGGGATATCTTTTGTTAATGAGTATTCCATTCAGTATTTCAATTTCCTCCAACTCCTACCGCGAAAAAAAAGGGGGGGAAATCTATCTACTCCATTTCACATGTACCCATTAGGCAACATTGAACCATCCCGGTGTTCAGAGGGAAACAGTTACCGTATTTAATAAGTGATTTGAGGCCTCAGGGCAGTAAAGCACAGTAACTGAGAAGGCATCCCAGGGCAGCGTATTGGAGGGAGAGAGGTGGGAAGAAGGGAAGAAACACTCACAAATGTGCTGAGGTAGAGACCAAAAACAGTTCACCTTTGTCTGGCAAGCAAGCAGGGTTCCCCACTCCCAGTTGAGGAAGTAGGTTTGACGGAATGCCCTGGTAGGGAGCAGGTGGCTTGGTTTAGGAGAGAGGCATGGGGGGGGGAATATGGGGAGTGAAGGAGACCTGACCTACAGATGGTCCATTCTCAGCTCCACCAGCTACAGGGCAACTTCTGACCTTTCTATTTATGTTACAGTTTAGTGAGTTTAAGCTTCTTGAATAAATGTCCAGTTTTCTTCCCCGTTTGATGCAATTGGATTACTGTTGATGTCTGGTGTAAATCAACCTCTCTTTTTTATGAGGTGAACAAACAAACAAACAAACAAACAAAACCCTCTGAAGCATTATCTTTCCTTTTTTTGAAGGTGTGCTTTGATTCATTAATAGTACTAAGGGAGTAGCCATTGTGCCATACTGCCTACCAAGTCTTATCTGGGAGCAACAGGGGCATTGCTAAGCAGTTAAAGGGGTGCTGCAACATTGCAGGTATTTGCACGGAAGTAAATTGAACTAATTTACAGGTACAGGTGCCTTGGGGGAAATTAAGGTGTAGGGTGTCTGGGGTTTCACCACAGCTGTGCTCGTCAGTTTCCCCACATGCCCTGTAAGCAAAGATTTTCTTTTTCTTTTTGAAAAAGTGGGAAGGAAAGAGTATCTGGGCCCTGCAGCAGAAGGCTGATAACTCAAGACTGCTTGTTAGCAGCAATACCCCGGACCATCAAACATAATAAGGACTTTTTTCTGTACCTAGTATTCTGCTGCAACACAAAAGCCAAATAGACATTGGCTCAGTGAAGCCTACAAGTTGAGAATGACTAGTTTAGATCACTGGCAGAGCACCTGATTTCCAGGTAAGAAGGTCTCATGATCAATCTGCAGCATCTCTCCACGTAGGCCTGGTAATGCCCCCTGCATGAAACCCTGGATAGCCAGTGCCATTCAGTGTGGACAGTACTGAACTAGATGCTCCAACGGCCTGACTCTGTAGAAGCCTTCTGTGTTCCTACACATTTCAGTATAATAGACTATTGATGCTGAGGAATGGCTGGTACATTATGGCTTGGCTAAAGTTACCTGATGGGCATGCTGCATTTCGAACCCAGGACTTCCCACCTCATGATCAATCACAGCACTTCAGACTCTGACAGTTCTCTTCCTTTGTCCTTATTTATTATTACTGTTTTTATATGTGCTGGAAGCTGACCAGAGTGGCTGGGGAAACCCAGCCAGATGGGTGGGGCAAAAATTGTTGTTGGTGATGATGGTGGTGTTGTTGTTATTGTTGTTATTTGTTTCCTGAACACACCTAGTTCCAACACTCTCTCTTCCTGCAACAGCTCCATCAAAGCCCATCCATATTGTGGAGTTCCTAATTACCGACCCCTGGGACTTCCTAACCTCCAGCCATCTTTAAATATAATCTTCTATGTACCTTAGGAATCTGCCTTGCTTTGCTTAGTGCTGTAAAGTCACATGGGCACAATGGAGACAAGAGGGGCAATCCTGTGACCCTCCAGGTGTTGCTGGACTCCAGCTCCCATCATCCCAGATCAAGGGTCATGTTGGCCAGAGCTGATGGGAGTTCCAAGTCCAACATTATCTGGTTCCACATTCCTCGTAAAGGACCAAGGAATATCAAAAAACAAAACTGGCTTGAGGAGAGCACTGTCACTCCATGTTGCCCAGGTTTCTTTCTGGGCCTCCACATCTCCATAAACAAGGTGATGAAAGGTCCACTCAGACATGGGGGAAATTGTGCTGGTTTTCCTGATTAAAATGCTAGTGAAATTACCACTAAACTTCCATTTTTTTATGCCACTAGATTTCTAGAAGTGCCGACTATGTCATGTGGAAGCTGAAATATAATCTGGAAATTAACAGTTAGGAAAACATCAGGGAAATGAAATAAACTGCGGTATGAATGTAGCCAAGGTAATTAGATTGATACAGAGCCTTATGTCTGTTAACATGTGTCATTTTCTAAGAAAGCCAGTAGTGGGCAGAGTTTTAATTTTGCACGGAGAGAAACCTGCCTTCAGGTCCCCAGATAGCCACAATTTGCCTTGGATGGGCTTGGAACATTTGCTGTATTTTAGCTTAATATACCGAGAGGTAGTGGAGATAAAACTGGGGGTCTACATAAATTCCAATCCAAGTTCCTTAGGTGAGGGGGGGGGGGAATGTAATGAATAAATAAATAGACAGGTACAATTTTACTTTGGGGTTCATTTGCAAGATGTACTATGAAACACATGTGGAGTTCTCTGATACAGACCCCACCCCAAACCTATCATATAGCTTTTGGTCTTCCATTCCCAACATAATTATTATATTTATATAGCGTCATCAAGAGAAAACCAAACCTCAAACTAGCTCTCTGCCCCAAGCAGGTTACAATATAAATTTCCATTAAATCATATGCTTACACTAGTTTTGTATAAGTATCTGGATTTACAATCCCATTTCCTTAATGTAGTTGTGTCCTTGCACATTGACTGTGTGGAATAAGATGTACATATTGCAGTAATTCACTGCATATTTTTATCCCAGGGTTACAAACCCTTCTTCTTTCCGGTTAAGGGAGAGATTGGCTGCTGCTGTGTGCTCATCTCTGGCAAATTATCTTTTGTTGTTCCTTAAAGATAGAACTTAAGGCTACTTAGATGTAAATGCACAACAGTTAGCAGCCAGCATACATCAGAATTGTTTGCACTGGTCAATTCCAGCCCCGGTCTTATGCACTTGGTTGGGAGTAAGTGCCGCTGAAATCGGGGGGGGGGGGGGGATTGCTGCAAAGCTCTGAGTGGATTGCCTATTGACCCAGGTTTAGTTTTGTTTTTGTTTTTTTAAAAACAGGATTGTTTTTAATGTACAGTTTCTTCCAACTTTGAGGAGCAAATGCACTCATTCCATAACTAGCTAATTAGCAGTAAACAAGGTAGAGGCACGAGCCTGATGCACAGGGTGAACAAAAGTTAAAAATTTAAATGTGTAGCAGTAGCCATTAAATTATAGATGACTATGGCTTGTTTGGGGAGGGGGTCATTCAGTGAGTGCCTATGCTGGCAAATTCTTCTCACCAGAAGAAAATAGTTTGGTGAACATCAACACAAATTCACAGAGACCCCAAGTGAGTGCATGTACACAACACCATGCAGACCCAAGCCCACCGAATTGATGCATTTGCCTATTATGGCACACAAGACGAAGAATTTATGGAGATACTCCATGCTGAGACACATATGAGATCAGAAGAGACGAACTCTCGAAAGAGCCCCTGCAGCCAAAAGCATTAGATGCCTTTAAAAAAATCAAAACGGCAATACTTTGATAAAGGAAGTTAATGGTGATCAGAAAAGAGGAGGAAATATTGTAACACTTGTCCACCCCTACCCCACCTCCACCAAAACCTCAACAACAAAAACACATGTTAACAGTTTCCTTCTTTCTCAAACACATCATTTCAACATTCACCATCCTGATCCCAGCCAGTGTTGGACTCTACAAACACCGCAACATGCTTCCTTTTCCAAACGACACCTCCATGCTCAGTTGTAACGGCTTCCATTAAATTAATGATGTTACCCACACCATAAATTAGGCAAATTGTATGCAAATACTGTTTGAGTAGCAATACAGTGGTTATCAGCTGTCTGCAAAAATAAATTAGTTTGGCAGGGTAAAGATACTGTGAAGCAGCATATTTAATTGAGCACTAATTTTATTGTGATTATTACTTTTAAGTAACAACGGCAAGGTTATTAAGTGACATAATGTGATGGCTTACACAGAGCTGATAAAACACTTCACAAGATCCACAATGCTGGTTTGCTGATTAAAACTGATACCAAGTAATTTATGGTCCCAAGGACTGATTCTCAACCGCTATAAAAATAAAATAAATGAAAACATGACAGTGTTTCAGGGTTTTCAAGCTGGGCAACTACAGTATGCTTGACAAAGTGTCACTGATTAGCTTGATATAAAATCTATATGTTTTATTATTAGTATTTTCAGCAATTATTTACTTAAAATGCCAGCAAATTAAAATGATTCTGCACTTCTCTCAGCAAAACACATCATAATATTACCTATGTCGCCAAGATTTTTGCCAATCAGGCATGCAAAATGCAAATTTATTCATTTACTTACTTTGCTTGCCTGGTTAGTAAATTACAGCCTACCTCAAATGGCCACAATCCGGTTGCTCATTATTATTATTTTAAATTTTAGAGCGAAAGCACAAATTGCAACTTGTTAGCTTGGCAGAGTGAAACACAGAACCAGTCCAGACATTGGCAAATCATATTTAAATATTTATGGGCAACAAAGCACCTCTGTTTTCCAAGTTAAATACAGAATCAAATCACAACTTCTGCACTACTTCTGCTCTCCCAGTATCAACACCCCAATGTTTCTTTTCTTTTTTAAAGATGCCAAGCTTGATTTATTTTTTTGCAGCAAGTTCACAATAAAAACAACCAACACACGCAACTCCCTTCTTCTTTGCAAATCACAACATATCTGAAATTCGAGAAAAACATGGTAATGCTCAAGATATTTCCAAAGCTTATAAGTTAAAACAATAAGAGATCTGACAGTGACTGGGAAAGGGGGGGGGGACCCTATCACTTCAGTTCTGGATCAGTAGAGGGGGTAGGAGGAGGGACAATCACAGGCAGTTTTGGAAACGAGAGAGACAGAAATCTTGCAACTGACACCACTAAACTGCACGTTTGAGAAAGCCACAATGAAGACAATGTATGAACAATGTGGGGTAGTGTTGCTGGTTGGATAACCCCCCTTGTTTTTTGTTGCTTTTGGTTTGGTAGCCAACAGACACACACCCTTGCAACTTATCCCACAGGTTCAAGAAAGCATAGGTCCTGATACCTATTTTGAAACATGGAAAATGAAAGATGCGTGAACAACACCCCCACGCCCACCCCCCAAACACCACACGACCCCCAGGGGATCGGATTGAGTTGGGAATAGGTTCAAAGAGGGGGTTCAAATAATGGGATGCTAGAGCGGGTTCAAAGGAAGCGAGGCTATGCCGACTTCTTCCATAGATGCTGCCTGTTTTGCAAATGGACCACTTCCAAGTTGGAGCATCCTCCGAAAAACAGGGCATGCGACGCGCATCACGCACCTCCGGACAAAAACCACCACGGGTGCATGGCTCTCGATATTATTATTAAAGACAAGACACTGAGAAGGAGGGGAGAGGAAGATGCAACAAAAGGTTTCTGAGCTGCACTATTAATAATGCTAATAATAACAATAACAATAACAACAACAACCCGAAGGCATCGCAATAGGATGATGAAATTCAAGAGCGGGGTGGGAAATCAAACCTACCACTGCTGGTCCAAGTCCCAGTCCCTGAAAAAGTCGAATAGATCCATAGCGGTTGCGAAGGGAGGCAGCACAGACTCCGAGCGCTGGCTGCCCCCCCTCCCCGGGTCCGCCTTCCCCCAGCCCGGCTAGGAGAAGTCACCGGGGCAGGGCAGGCTTAGCAGCGCATCTGGAGGGCGAGCTGGGCTTTCTCCCTTTCGCCGCGCTTGGGGGACAAGCCGGGGCTGGCGATGGTCTCTCCGGCCGGAGGGAGGAGGAGGAAGGCAGCTCTGCCGCTGCTCTCAGCTCCTTCCGCTCGCTTCTGCTGGCTTCAGCTGTGGCTGCTGCTGCTGCCGCCGCCACAGCGAGCAGCAGCCTGACTGACTGACTCGCTGGCTGGCTGGCTGGCTGAGAGGCAGAAATAGCGGCGGCGGCAGCAATATCAACACCCACCACAAGGGGTGGAGCGAGCGGCAGGAACTACGACTCGGAGACGCGTTGCATTAGCATCCCTCCCCGCTCGCCAATTCGCAGCTGGAGCAGAGTTCACATGTGGGCACGGACGAGAGACGGGGGTTCTGGTCGCTTCCAAACGGGTGTCATTGTGGGTTGCTCTATGTGCATGCAATACTAGAATAAGAATATCAGTGTAAAGTTGGAAGGGACCCTTAGAGTCATCTAGTCCAACCCCTTGCAATGTAGGGATTTGAAACCATGCTGGACCCTACTTAACTTTGGAAATGTGCTAGCAGTATTATTGTGGCACCACTAGCATGGGTATAGCCAGGAGTGTTCACGGAGGGGGGGGGAGACTTTTGTTAGGGGGTGCAGAACCTCGGATTTGTATTGGTTTTGGGGGCAACTGCCCCCCTGCCCCCCTTGGCTATGCCCATTGCCTCTAGGAGTACAATTAAAAATATGTATGAATATTGATGTTAATATTTTCAGCATTCAAATAACTTCATTGTTATCTAAAACTGCAGCATCAGCAATCCCACATCACAAGGGGTGGAGTAATGGTTTTGGTGTCAGCCTAGGACCTGGGAGACCAGGGTCCAAATCCCCACTCAGCCATGAAGCTCACTGGGTGACTTTGGACCAGTCACATACATGCAACCCAACAGACATGCACCCAGAACTCTGGTTGATTCCAGATTGTGGGAAGAGGCAGCTCCTGCAGCATGCAAGCTTGTTTGTTGGCTGCCATGTCCACAAAACATAGAATCATAGGGAATGCAGGATTCTCAGCTAAAGCATCCATGACAGATGGCCACCCAACCTCTGCTTAAAAACCTCCAAGGAAGGAGAGTCCAGCAGCTCCTGGTGGGAGTCAGTTCCACTGTTGAACAGCTTTTACTATCAGAATTACCTTCTTTATAACTTGAATCCATTGGATTCATCCTTGCTGTCAAAGTGTAAGTGGGAAGACACACATGGAGACACAGGTACTGTGTGTGTGGTGATGAGGTAAGGTTCCCAAAAGCCATTAAATACCATGAGAGCTGGCATTGAGAGAGCTGAGAAGCAGAGCACACTCCATCGGCTCTGCTGCAACAGGCCAGTTCCATCAGGCCTCCTCTCCCCTCAACTGTCACTTGGGGGCAGCCTTTCTCTCTCAGTGGGAGAAACAGTAAGCAGGGTTCATTTAATCAGCTTTTCTGGAGGCCCAGCTCCATCAGGAACCTCCTTGCTCTTGAACTGTGCCAGCTAGTCCACGTAGGAACAACTAGTTAGAAACTGGTGTCTGAATTTTAGTGTTTATTTTCCTCCTCCCTCCTGTCCAAGGGGCAGTTGGATCTTCTCTACCTGGTAAGGTAGCCCACCTGGGAGAAGGAATACTCTTATCCTAAACCTCTGCTGCCTTGTAGATATACTGATTACTGAAAAAGGCTTCAGGAGTACACCCTGAGGAACCATCTGTACCTGCTGCCTTGCAGGACATCTTCAGCAAAAGAAAAGGCTGAGGAGTAAACCCTACACAAATCCAGAGTGGAGTCCCTAAGGCAGTTAGATGGCACCTTGTACAGCTCTTTCCAGCAACTCCTGCAGCCAAGCTGGTGCCAAACATCTTGTTCTGCTTTCCTTTGGACCACATCAGTGAGGTCAAGGGGGGGCGATCTTGTTACCTGGGCAGCCCAGGACCTTAATGCACGCTGCCCAGGCTTATGCCCTGGAGAGGTTCCTTCTGTGCTGCTCACACAGCAAAAGCAATGCTGGAGGCAACAGTTATGATTTATAAACTCAATTTGATTGGCATAAGGTATGAGCACTACTGGTTGCCTTTGGTGGTAGGAGAGATCATCATGTCTCGCTAGTCAACTACTGTCCGTCTTAAGCCTGGCAACCCCTAGTCAATAAAGTATTGAGCCACCATGGTTCCCACTCTTCATTTTTTAAGACTGTGAGCTTGAGGATAGGGACCATCTTTCTTTGATTGTATGTAAGCTGCCCCGGGAGCCTTTTTGGTTGAAGTGTGGGTACAAATGCTCCAAATAAATATGAATAAGGAGTGCAGTAACAGATGGCCTGACATTTCTGTACACAGTTGAAATATATAAATAAGCAGTGGAGACTGGCCCATCAGGGCGAATGGGGCAAAGCCCTATCAGCCTCAGTCTGCTCTCAGACAGCCCAAATTTGCTTGCCTTCTTACTTACAACCAGCTTAGCATGTGCCCCTGTCTGTCATCTTCTTCGTGCTCCTTCTCAGCTTCACCCCTGTAGGACTTAGCAAGGAGGAGAATGGGGGACAAAACTAGAATTAGGTAGCTCTGCCTGTCATTGGCTTTGTCTCCACCTTCCTCTGGCCTCTCAGCCTTTCTTCCTAACAGCACAAATAGGTTCCAGCCACCTCTATATGAATGATAAACCACACAGTGACCCTTTTGCAAGAGCAGCAATTGGCAGAAACACATAGCTTTGCTAATGTTATGGTGGGGGGTGGGAAGGAGAGAGTCTGCTAAACCCAAGAAATTAATGAATGTCAAAATCTAGCTAATATTTGGGATAGGAAGGGAAAATGCAAGCTACAGAATTGTGGCAGGTAAGGAATCCACGGGCCAGTATATGCCAACCCGCCTGGCCACCAGGCTGGTTGAATTCAAGCCATTATGACACAATGGCCAGGCACCTACACGTCAGAGAAAGTTTTTAGGTCTGTGCAAAACAAGGGTTGCCAAGGTGACAGGGAGAGGTGTGAGATGACAGACTATATCTCAGGGGTAGAATACCTGCACTGCATGCAGACAGTGCAGGTCAAATAACCTAGTATGTACTGGTTAGGCTAGAAGAAACTTCTATCTGAAACCTGGAAATCCAACATTGTTGACAACAATGAGCTAAATGAATCAGCTGCCTCCATATATGGCAGTTTCCCCCAATATTTACCTCAGAGTAAGGCTACAGAATTAGAGAGGTGGTCCCCCCCCCCCCATTAGCATGTCAAAATGTCCCAATCTGGTGCTGCTTGATGTTTTGTAACCCTCACAGGCTGTCCTCGCTGCAGCCAGATCCCCACAGTCTTTCACAATAAGTTAAAACCTGCCACAATGTGATTTTTACCTGTCATTTTTCACAGGGTGACAGTTTCTTCTGGATGTGCCCCCATGTGGCGAAACTTGAGATTTACCACATTCCAGAGAACATGAACAATTTTTCTGGATGATTTCAAGGCCTGATCATTCAGAACTTTGCGTCTGTGGGTGCACTTTTGGAATGATTCCTAGGGGAAGCCCATAAGCAGGTTGCAGTTACAACTTAGAGTTTCTCTGGCAGCAGTTCTTCATGGGGAGGAAAGAAGGAAAGAGGCATATAGCCCAGAGAAGACTAAGGAGAGGCATGATAGAACCCTTCTTAGATCAGGAGGCCTCTCACAGAGAAGATGGAGCAGGCTTACTCTAGTAGGCCAGTGGAAATGTTTAGCAATCAGATTTTGGCTAAACTTTATGAGAAAGTTATGGCAGTGGAACAACAGCATGCCTCAAGAGAAGCAGAGGGTACATGGTCATCTGTCAGGTACACGTGTAGCTGCCTCCTACATTGTAAACATAGGGGCCAACTCCTAGGGGCTGAGGTCCCTTTGCGCCCGCCCTAGACAATGTCATTCAAATAGTGTGGGTGTATCCCATCATGTGATTGGTTTTGCAGGGTGGGGCATATTTTCCTTCTCCCCAATATTTTATTCAAGTTGGCACCCCTGATTGTAAGATCTTGAATTGAACAGAGGCTTGGATTAGATGACCTCTCCTTCCAACCCCACAATAGGAAGGGGGAGGGTGAGAGGGAAGAAGGAAGGAAGGAAGGAAGGAAGGAAGGAAGGAAGGAAGGAAGGAAGGAAGGAAGGAAGGGGGCTGTGGTAATTCCACTCAAAAGTGATAGAGGCATCGCTGAACATCTGTGTAGCGGTATTGCTATTTGGGATACATCCTTGTAGTGTGGATTAAACCTCACACTGAGAGAAGCAAGCTTTGGCTGCAGAAAGATACCACCTAAGCATATGTAAGAAAAGGATAGCCCTTCTGTTCTGGTCAGTATGCACAGCTACCTACCAAATACACAAGATTGCACTTCTACTAGTCATACTTAGAATAGAACCCAGTCAGTGAGACTGTGCTCTGTGTGATTGACTGCACATCCACACCTTATATTTAACACATACACATAACTTTCCCCCAAATAATTATGGGAACTATAATTTACAGAGCCCATGGAGCCCTTTTCCTCACAATTTACCTCGCAGCACTACAGTTCCCAGAATCCTTAACAAATTACATTTCCCAGGATTCTTTGGGGAAAGCTATAAACATATTGTGTGGATCCAACTTCAGTCTGGATCTAACTCCATGTTCTACTGCCAGTAGCAGTTTGATACCATTCTACAATGGGTAGTCTTCCACTACTTTCTACTGATCGCAGACTCATTGAAACTAATGGCAATGATCAACTTAGGTCTATCAGTTTTAATGGGTCTGCTTTGAGTAAAATGTAGCTGGATACTACATTTCCTTCAGCCCTGACATTAGAAAATCAAAAGAGCCTGATGGATTAGCCATGTCTATCTAGTGTCTAATCCTGTTCTGTGGAGGCATCAGTAGCCTTCTCCTCTTCCACGAATTTCAAAGCCACCCAAATTGCTGGCCATCACTGCCTCCTGTGGGAGCAAGTTCCATAGTGCTGCACCTACCATTAGCCATGATGCCTGGGGCTGATGGGTATTGAGGTCCACAGAATACCCACCCATACTTTCACCAAAGGAATGCCCCCCCTTTCATTCTCCAGCAAACACCCATACCTCCTGCTATAGCCTATGCAGTACTTCTGGGTAAGCCAACGACTGATTCCCCCCACCTCCATTTCATGTCCAACTTAATTCCCCTCGCCCCTCGCCACTGTGTAAACATCAGTAAAACAAGAAAGCAAATCTCCTTATGTAATGCATAGCACACGATTTAATCTACGGTTTAGCAATGTAAATGTTAAGATAAGCCTGATGTTAAACACAAACTGACTCACTCCTACTGACTGAGAAAGAGCACAGTGTCAGGCCGATGTAAAATTAAACTGTGGTTTAGGAAAGAATGCACACAAGCGGGGCACTGATACCACAAAGGTGCCATCACGTCAGCCCTTCATGGGTAGAACTTCCACTTGGAAACCGACAGGCATTTCAAATTGCAGGTGGTATGTTCAAGACAGACTCACATAGACACCCTCCTTGAGTTGTCTCTCTGCCATTTTATCTGTCTCCCCCCTCCCCCTGCCAAGTCTCATAATTTCCTCTAACAGCATTTCTATTTCCTCACAAAGTGAAACACTCTCACTATTATCAGTTCATTCTCCTGGATTCCCTTGGCTTCTTTTATAAAAACACGGAGGGCAGGGGGAGAAACTCCCACTGTAAGAAGAAGGACTGCATTGTGGAGGTGTTGTTCCCACCATGAGACTCCAGCGACACACAGGCCCATCCAAAGAAGACAATCAAAGAGGACTGGACAAATTTGTGTAGGATAAGGCTGTCAGTGGCTATTAACCACAATGGCTATGCTCTGCCTACTTGGCCAGAAGCAGCAATGTATCTCAAAACGAGTTTCTGGAAACCTCAGGAGGGGAGAGTGCTCTTGTTTGTAGGTTTCCCACAGGCATCTGGTTGAGTACAGGATGCTAGACTATGAGCCACTGGCCTGATCCAGTAGGTTCTTCTGATTCTATTCTGCGGTCTGCTGTGGTCATGCAGCCCCAATTCATTATTTAAATGAATCCCACTCTTCTGCACAGATGTTTTATATATTCTATTGTTGTCTGCATTTGGCAAAAGCTGTAAATGGGCCAGGGGTTCCCAAACAAATTTCATTCAGGTAGCCTGTGGGGGTGTCCATGGCTTTGTGACTGAAGATGGGAGACTGCACATCTATTACATTTAATATCCATATTGTTTTTTAATTGCATTGAATGCTTCTTCTCTTATGTTGCATTGCTTTGTATCGTAATTTGAAGTCTATAGAATTCAGAATATGTAATAAATGCAGCAATAAAAAATATAATTAAAAATCATACAGCATCTAGCACAGCACATTCCAATTGCTACAGCCGGTAGAAAAAGTGGTTCTCCAAATGTTATGCTGATTTCACTCCAATACTTGACGCTGGTAACAGCGGTGGAGCATATGCCCACACTGCCCAGGGTGGGCGCTCTCTCTCAAGGTGCGGAGGGTGCCCTCCCAGGCATGGGATAGCCGAGGTTGGAGGGCCATCTGTCATGGATACTTTAGCTGAGATTTCTGCATTGCAGAGCATTGAACTAGATGACTCTCAGGGGTCATTTCCAATTCTACAACTCTATGATTCTGGGGAGCCTGTGGCCCTCCAGTAGTTATTGAGCTCCAGGTCCCTCACCATTGACCATGCTGGTTGGGTGCAATGGGATTTGGAGTCCAGCAACATCTTCCCTGGCATACAGTGTTAGCACCTGCTGGAATGCTCAACAAATATGGCATAATTTCTTGCTGTTGAAAATATGCTGTGCAGCCAGAGCTTTTTTCAGCCAGAACTTGCTGAAACTCAGGTCCAGCACCTCTCAGGCAGGTGCCATTGCCATTCTATGAGAATGTGGGAAGTGTTCATGGTGAGTTCCAGCACCTCTCTCTAGAAAAATAGCACTGTCTACAACTCAGAGTTTCATACAACTGTGACTTTCCCATCACTAGAGATGATTCATGAGCTTTCCGCCCTTGTTCCAGGACCTGCTCTTAGGGGCTAAGGTCCCAGTTACAGAAGATAATATGCCTTCACCAAAGTAGTCACCAATGATGATGATGATGATGATGACGATGATGATGATGATGATAATAATAATAATAATAATAATAATAATAATAATAATAATTTATTTGTACCCCGCCCATCTGGCTGGGTTTCCCCAGCCACTCTGGGCGGCTTCCATAAAAACCAAAGATACAGTAAAATATCACAGATTAAAAACTTCCCTGAACAGGGCTGCCTTAAGATGCCTTCTGAATGTCAGGTAGTTATTTATCGCTTTGACATCTGATGGGAGGGCGTTCCACAGGGCGGGCGCCACTACCGAGAAGGCCCTCTGCCTGGTTCCCTGTAACTTGGCTTCTCGCAATGAGGGAACCGCCAGAAGGCCCTCGGTGCTGGACCTCAGCGTCCGGGCAGAACGATGGGGGTGGAGACGCTCCTTCAGGTATCCTGGGCCGAGGCCGTTTAGGGCTTTAAAGGTCAACACCAGCACTTTGAATTGTGCTCGGAAACGTACTGATGCCTTCTGTACGTGAGTGAAAGAGGCAGCATTGTGCAAAGAAATGATGGTCAAGTACAGAAAAGGAACCAAACATGATCCAGAGACAAGGTCACACAACAGCACAAGCTCAATTTATCACAGGGCATTCAAGCAAGGTGCAACACAGCAAGGTGAGGAAACCAAACCAGGAGCCACAGACCTGTGTTTTCCCCAGCAACCAGAAGATGGGGTTTGCAGTCCCCTAAACCACACCCAAACCCAGCTGCTGGCTCAAGTGAAGGAGTCTTGGGGTTTGCTTACTCACAATTGGATCAACACCTCTAGGTCTATAAACACAACTGTGCTGCTGCTCTTCATCCTGGACCCAAAGCTTTTGGTGCCTGCAATTTTGAAGACTGTGGGCAGGGCACTCCACCTCTTCCAAGAGTTCTTACCAGGCATCCACCTGGAGGGCTCCTCAAGGAGATCCTCAGCATTGCTCCACAAGGACCTCAAACGGTGAGGTGTCTGATTCATGCTCTGAGGACTTCATATCAGATAACTGCTCAGGGCTAGGTGTGCCAATACCACAACTTTCATCACCATAAGTTATTATGCTCACTTGCCTTAATCCCAAGGAGGCAATACGTGATGTGGGTGATAGTCCACAAGAAACAACATGGAAATTTGTGTGGTTTAGCTTGCCATAGTGGTTCTACATTGGTTTCTGTCTTTCAGTACTGAAGATGTTCAGATTGCAAGGGTGTGTGTGTGTGTGTGCGCGCGCGTGTGCGGGGAACGGACCCAATCTAAGCGGAGGTTGTAGCACCAGTAGAAGGCAAATATGATTACACAGATGGAGTTGTACTGCGTGATAAATGACTTTCCGCATAACCTGACTCTGAGGTCACCATTCAGAGGGTCTGTGTAAGCCTTTGAAATGCTGCTGCAAAATGTGTACACACCTGAAACCTTTGAGGCAACTCTTTCTCTTTAAAGCGATGGACTTTCTGGCACGTTTTATTTCATAGAAGGAGAAGTAGGATCTTGAACAAATAGCTGGAATGAGGATTATCCATCCGCCTTCCTGGCAACTGGTTTCAGTGACCCAAGTCTTGCTTTTCTGGGAAGGCTGCCAGAGTCCTTTGAAAGGATGAGAGTGCTGATGGGCACATCTAGAGAAATTGTTGCACATATTAACCAGAAGCCTGCTAAAAGAATCAAGTGAAGAAGACATATGTGGGATTTCCCACTCGTCAAAAGCAGGTTTGGAGTTGGGGGCAATGTGGAGGGACAGCAGGAGCAAAGATTTTTTTTTTGGGGGGGGGGCAGAAGAGGTGGTACAGCAAGTAGACACAAAAGACAACCTCTCCTGCCAAGTTGTTGCTAGATTTGAAGAGATTTATATTATGACCCCACCAAGCCTAACACAAATCATCAGCCATGTTACTTGCCCTAAAGTTTTGTGCACCTGCTTTTGTTGTCTCCTTCAGACCGTAAAGGGTGCAGATTTCCAACCAATAAGCCTTGTTTGCATTTATTGGCTCAGGAGGCTGCATTTAAATCTAGGGCATCCAAAGTTCCCAAGACCAGGGTTCAAATGCTCTACAGCAGTAGTTCCCAAACTTATAGATGTGCAGTTCCCTAGTTTCCGTCAACTCATCCCCAGTGCCCCCTACCCTATAAAATGCATCATTCACAGTAGCAGTTTGCAAATAATTCATAGAATCATAGCACTGGAAGGGACCTTGAAGATCATCTAGTACAACCCCCTGCAATGCAGGGGGAGTATGCAATTGTCCCATAAGGGGATTGAACCTGTAACCTTGCCATTATCTACACCATGCTCTAAGCAGCTGAGCTACTTGAGCACTAAGGGATATAATAACACAATAAAATTCAAAACAGGAGCAATTATTTGCACATTTATTAAAAATCCATTCAAACCTATTTAGTTTGATCAATTAAACAGCACTGATTAACTTGGTCCAGTGATGCCAACCTTTCAAAGTCTGATCGTTGTTTACACCTCCAGAGCCCCCTGTTGCTCCCTTGGCTCTTAGTACCTGCTAGGCACCCCAGGGGTGGGTATGGATAAACATGAATGCACCAACATCTGGGGTGGAAGACATTGTCTAATTGTCTACCTCTGCAGTAGGGGTTTCCACAGATCCCACTGCTTCTCAGCCACCCCTTTCCTGCTCTAACCTCCTACCTGAGCTAGTTATTGCAGCAGTGTGGTTGCAACCAAAAACCATTTCCATGGGACTGGTGGTGAGGCCAGAAAGGCAAAGCCATAGTAAAAGCTTGGATTCTAGCAGTGGTTCCACCCAGGGACGCGGACTTATAAAAAATATTGGGGGGGCCCGGGAAAGCTCATGAATAATAAATAAGCTCATGAATATGCAAATAAAGTGGCGCCGCCTCCTCGTGAGCGAATAGGGGAGAGCGTGCTGCGCCTATTAATCAGCTCCAAAGGAAATTGGGTGGAGCTTTTGCTCGGGAGGGAGGGCAGGAGGCATGCAGCCCGCCCCTCCCTGTGCATTTTGGGCTGGGGGAGGGGCGGCGATGGCGCTCTGCTGGAGGGGCGCCGGAGATTATTGGGGGGGCGGAGCCCCCCCAAATGAATTTTTGAGGGGGCTCGGGCCCCCTCAAGCCCCATGGAGTCGGCGCCTATGGTTCCACCAGGGGTCCTGAAGGATCACTAGTCTCCACCTGTACTTCCCCATTCCCTGAGAGTCTCATTAAAAGTCCTTGTCCAAATTCTCACATGGGCTGAGGTATGGCAGGCTGCTGGAGAGAGAAAGAGTTTCAGTGGTGGCATTTCAGCTGTGGAATGCTGTCCGCAGAGAAGTTTGCCTGGGCTCCACTTTGATGTCTTTCCAGTTCCAGAAGCCATTTAAAAACAAATTCCCCAGGTTTTGGTGGTGGTGTTTTTTAAAAACTTGTGTGAATCTGTGACCCTCCCCAGTTTAAAACATTTGTGCATATAGCACCCTGATTAAATAAGACACTGTGTTTTCAATAGCAGTGTGAGCTTAATATTATTCTTTTGTCACAGATATAGCTGTTGCAAATTGATTTCAGTACTTCCGTGAATTAAAAAAAATGGATTATTTTTATGCTTTTATTTTATTTGGTTATTTTTAACATCTTTTAACGTGTAAGTTATTTTACTGTTGTTTTGATGTTTTATTGAAAGCTGTTTTGATAACATATTTGAAGGGCACCAGTCAAAATAAATGGCCACCTCACAGACCCATAGGGCAGAGTTGAGGGAGAGATTTGATTCAGTTCACAGTTCAAATGCAGAGTTACCTACTAAAACAATATGCTCCTCACCCAGTGCGACTGAACTGATCATGCTCCTCAATATGCAAACTGAAACACAGCTATCAAATGCAGTTCTCCAGCCAGGTAATGTGTATATACCCTAGGGTATGATGTACATAAAAATACATATATACGAGTGATGATAATGTGCAAAAAGTGCATTACCTTAGAGAAAATGCTTTGCAAAAAATGTGTATAGTAGACAAAATTGCATAAAAGTGTAAATTATGATAAATTCATACAAAAATGCTGATGAATTTTCATGAGGTCTTTTTTAAAAAAAATCAAAAACTGATGTAAATGTGAAGAACCGAACTTAACATTGGAAATATGATAAACTGAGAGCAGAGAAAACTGACAGATCTACCCATTCCCTACTATAGGCAAGCACAAATAAATCAATTGCTACAAACCAGGAGGCAATACGTCAGGGCTGGATGGCAGGCAACGAATTGAGCTGAGCCAGGAACTAGGAGCCATGAAACCAGCCAGTATTCAAGAGCAAGTCCGAACTAA
Organism: Podarcis muralis; assembly: GCF_964188315.1. NCBI lineage: Eukaryota > Metazoa > Chordata > Lepidosauria > Squamata > Lacertidae > Podarcis > Podarcis muralis. The sequence continues at coordinate 42,939,472 of NC_135673.1, forward strand.
GGAAAAGCTCTGGTGGAGCAGGCCAAAAGCCCGTCCTGTCCAGCATCCTGTTCTCACAGAGGCCAGCATGAAGCCTACATGCAGAACCTGTGCGCAACAGTCGTGTCCCCGCTTGTGATTCTGAGCAACTGTTGTCCCAGGGCATACTGCCTTCAGCCATGGAGGCAGCCATCATGGCAAGCTGCCATTGATAACCTTGCCCCCCCCCCCCCAATTAAGCAGACAAGCCTGGAGGAAACATTAAGGAGGAAGTGAAGATCGAAGATTAACAAAGGATATAGGATTATGCCAGAGCTTGAGGAGGCCATGCTGCACAAACAACATTCAACTGGAACAGGAAGCCTGTTATCAGTGTTGGACCTTGGCGTCTCAAATATCATAGGTGCCCACCACTTCACACACACTATTCTAAAACAAAGTTGCTGCATCGCCTGTAGTGCCCCTGAGGCTCCTCACCCAGTGCAACTGAACTAATCATGCTCCTCTAAATCTACCTCTGCTGTTATGCTTCTTTCTGTCCTGGAACTGAAAGTATGTCAGGGGAAAGCTACTGCCTTGAGTTCAGTAGTTCACCACAAGGAGAAGCTATTCACAGCTTCTGCAGCTTCAGACACAATCAGTTTTTGCATATTTTTGTAACAGCTTGTGTGGGGTGTGTGGGTGTGTACCTGGATATGGCATAGCAGAACTGTAGTTCAATAGTAGAGCATCTTTTTTTCTCTGAAGAAAGGCCCTGGCTTCTCCCAGATTTCATATGGGTCCCTCCCAATACTGTCTGAAATCCGGGAGACCTGCTGCCACACAGTGCTGACAATATTGAGCTTGATGGGCCAATGATCTGACTCAGTACAGGGCAGCTGCCTTTGTTGCTAGTCTTGAAACCATTCATTTGCCATGTACAAGGCATGATTATTCATTGCTCAGCAATAATAAAGGTTAATGTAGTCTTGCTAAAAATATTGTTCTTACTAAAATATTGATCTTAATAAACAGGGACCTATAATTTATCAGAGAAATATTTGGCTTCCATAAACTGATGGATGTTTATATTATTAGCCTAGTTGTTTTTCCCCTGAGATTTCCATCATTACTTAATGACTCACAAGAATGTCCACTGAGAAGGATAAGACATTGGCTTTGGACTATTTTAGTGGAATATCCTCTTGAAGAACAGAGGGATATGCACAGGGTCAGGAAAAGGGACAATAAATCAAAGGTGGGAGGCGTTAATTGGAACACATGTTTGGAACACGCTATGGCAACTGATAAAGAGTAGCATTTAAGAACATAAGAAGAGCTCCGCTGGATCAGACAAAGGCGTATCTCGTTTTTCATGCTATTGTTGTAGAAATTATTGAATAGAATGAAAACTGAAACGTGTGTGAGAAGGGCTGCACAAGTGAAGGTTGGTATGCGAAGGTTCTGTTTGCAAGGAAACTGTGAGCAAAGGATGGAATGACATGTATGCTGGAGCTATTGCCATAACTCTTAAGAACAAAGGAAGGAGGGAAATATAAGAAAGTTTTAAACAGCGACCATATGGGCTGACGCACGCACTCACTCTGTTAGGAATGCCACTTGCGCAGCAGCCTGTATGGTCGCCGTGCAAGTGGCAGCTCGTATGGACTCCCTACAAGAGGCAGCCAATAGGACCACTGCACACAAGGAGCAGCCCGTACGGAGTGCACATGTGCAACATCCTGTACAGACTGCCCATGTGCAGGGTCCCTGTGGTCGTCACTCATGTGCAGTCCAAACCAGCTGGGGTACATGCACACTCCGTACGGGATGCCACTCGTATGGCAGCCCATCTGGCCACGGTGCAAATGGCAGCGCATACATCCAACGCGCATTAGTAAGTTGCCCGTATGGCCACCACGATTAAGTGGGAGCCTGCATGGAGGGCGAATGTGCGGCATCTCGTATGTACTGTGCACAATACTGCCACCCGTATGGTCGCTGTGCATGCCCAGTGCCTAAGCTGATGACACACATGCGCTCTCCGTATGGGATGCCACACATGCGCACTCTGTCCAGGCTGACCCACCCTGGGTGCCGGACAGGGTTCCTCCATCACTGGTTGCGTCACTGATTAGAGTCCCCCTGTGCTTCCTGTTACTCCACGAATCTGGGTCCCGATTTCCTGTTGTGCCACCAATCCCCCCCCCGTTTCCTGTTGTGGCACTGAAATGCGCCCTCCATTTCCTGTTGCACCCAGGGGCGTATGAAATGGGAGAAGAGGGGGCAGACCGCCGCAGATGCCACTCTGTGCCGGTGGAAAGATGGCAACTGCCTCCCCCTAGTGGTAGATCAGCCGAATGCGCACTCAGTCCGTATGGGTACAGCTCACACGGCATACGTATCGGCTGCTGTTCTCGTGCACTGTCACTACGGGCTTCCATACAGGCTGCCTCTCGCACAGTGACCGTATGGGCTGACGCACGTGCTCACTTCGTATGGGATGCCACACATGCACAGTCTGTACGGGGTGCCAATTGGGCAGCAGCCTGTACTGTCGCTGTGCAGGTGGCAGCTCGTATGGACTCCCTACAAGAGGCAGCTGATAGGACTGCCACGCACAAGGAGCAGCCTGTACGAAGTGCGCATGTGCAACATTTTGCACAGACTACCCATGTGCAGTATTCCGTGTGGTCATCTCACATGTGCAGTCCATACCAGCTGCTGCACATGCACACTCTGTACAGGATGCCACTCATGCGGCAGCCCATTTGGCCACTGTGCAAACGGCAGCCCGTACATCCAACGCGCATTAGCAGGTGCCCGTATGGCCACCGCGATTAAGTGGCAGTTCGTATAGAGTGCGCATGTGCGGCAGCCTGTATGGTCGCTGTGCATGCCCACTGCCTAAGCTGTTGACGCATATGCACACTACCTACGGGATGGCACACATGCACAGTCCGTACAGGCTGACCCACCCCAGGTGCCGGACAGGGTTCCTCCGTCACTGGTTGCGCCCCTGATTAGATCCCCCCTGTGCTTCCTGTTGCTCCACGAATCTGTGTCCCCATTTCCTGTTGGCCCCTGCCTCCCCCTAGTGGTAGATCGGCTGAATGCACACGCAATCCATATGGGCACATTTCACTCAGCGTACGTATCGGCTGCCACAGGCTTCCTCCCGCACAGCAAGCGTATGGGCTGACGCACGTGCTCAGTTCATACGGGATGCCGCACATGCACACTCCGTACGGGATGCCACTCGTGCAGCAGCCTGTACGGTCGCTGTGCAAGTGGCAGCTCGTATGGCCTCCATTCAAGAGGCAGCCGATACGACTGCTGCGCACAAGGAGCAGCCCGTACGGAGTGTGCATGTGTGACATCATGTGCAGGATGCCATACACGTGCACTCCGTGGAGGCTGACCCACCTTGGGGGCCGGACAGGGTTCCTCCGTCACTGGTTGCGTCAGTGATTTGCGTCCCCCCTGTGTTTCCTGTTGCGCCACGGATTTGCGTCCCCATTTCCTGTTGCACTACGAATCTGTGTCCCCCCTTTTTCCTTTTTTTTAAAAAAAATGATATTTATTAAGAATTTAAAATTTACAGAAAAACAGAACAAGAAGAGAGAGAAAAAAAGAAATTAAACAATACAAGTCAACAAAAAGTAAAAAGAATACAAAACACACAATACATCAAAAACAAAAACAAAAGCAAAAAAAAGAATTAAAAACAAATCCAATATCCCCATATCTTTATCTTTCATTAACTTGTTTCATCGACCTCCTCACACCTTCCTTTTTTGCATTCTAATTATTAATTATCTCAGCAAATCCTTTCCATCTTTCACCATATTCTGTCATTTAATTGTCTTAATTTATTTTAACTTTTTCTTACCATAAAAAGCCCTAAGACTTAAAACTTATTTGTACATAACTCCTTATAGTGTTTCTACTAAAGCTAAATAGTTTCATTCCAACATTTTTCTAACAGTCATTAATTTTACATTATTTCTCTAAATGAGTTTTTAAACTTTCTTCCAATCTTCATCCACCGTCTCATCTTCCTGGTCTCGGGTTCTGTCAGCCTTTTCTATCAATTCCATCTAGTCCATCAACCTGGTGATCTTCTGTCCGAGGCTCTTAGCTCTTTTCCATGTCCCTTCTGCAGATCTTCTTCATGTTTATACCTGCACTTTACTTTGTCTTTTGCTGATCTTGTTCTTAATTTCCTTCCTTTGCCACAGAGGAGTAGATCTCGGGGGGGACTCCAACCTAACAATGTCTTTATCCCTTCTCGACAGGTCGGCCCATTCTCCATGGTCAGCACTAAAATTTAAAAGATATTTCAAGGCATGCTTCAATGTCCCTCCAAAGTTAAAGGCCCCCACAACTCCAGTCACCCCCTGGCCCAGAACCAAATCCCAGAAGTCAGAACATCCCTGCATAGGGGAATCTATCCAACTTCCCATTTCCAGTCCAAACGGGACTCCATCTCTCCAAATCTGGCCCACTCCAGATTCGGGCATCAGAAACAACAGCTTATGTTCCTGCAAGGCTCTCTCCACTTGCATTACTTGAGGTTCAACAACGACCTCTTCCTTTATCTTCTCCGCAGCTTGCCCTATCAAAGCAGATTCCTGGGTTGGTTCCTGAGAGGTTTCTATATAGGTATTCAATGTTTGTCCAAAAATTTTCAGTTGCAGTAGTCATCAAATCCATCTTCTTATGAAGCTGCTCCAACAAAGCACTTGTCCTGCAAAAAGCAGAGACTAAGGCTTCCTCTGCCCACATTCTTGTCCAAGGTCATTGTCTAGTTCTCACGATCTTTAATCTCTACAGCTGGCGAGTTCCCCAGGTCCACTCCAGCAGCAGTTTCAAAAGCTCCCTCTAGAGGAAACAATTTCTATTTGTATCCGTCCTTTTGAAAGCAGATCCGGCAACAAAATTACTTTCGTTTTTCAAATATTTTGTTCCTTTTAAGTGCAGAAGGAACCATTGGAATCAATATGTTTCTCTTTTTTAACTATCTGTCAACATACGTTTTATTCACTGTCAATGAACTTTCCCAAAACGTCTGTCTTCTTGACAGCCCATTCCCAGGTTCAAGACAGTAGAAATATATCTTTCTTTACTCTCTCTCCTGCAGGCTTGAACAATCTAAGATTTCCCCCCTCTTCTCCTGCTTCCAAGGCGGGTTTAGTAATTTTAGCCGATGGAAATTTAGTCCTTTACAAAAAACAAACTATTCAAACTATTTACAAAAGCGGAAGGTGGACTTCCTGTTTAGACCTTCCCGCTTCGGTGCCAAATTACGAAGTTTAATAATCCAATTTTCCGTTCTACTCACGGGTACTTGTTTCAAGTCCAATTGTCCACAGGAAAAAGTCAGCGCTCTCCGGCAACAGCAATGCGGCTTCACTCCGTAAAAAGAGCAGTCGATTCGAAGCACCGCGCCGCTCACCCCACGTCACTCCGGATCCCCGAAACCGGGTTTCCCCGTGAGTAGGGGAGGCGCAAAAGGTGCCAGCCGAATCCCACGTCCACAGGCTTCTCCCGCCTGTGGTTTTTGATGGGTCTCCGCCTCGCCATGGCGGTTAAGACCTTAATTTCCACGAAGCAGATTCCTCCCGATCAGAGGAAATCCGCCATTGCCGGTGGCGCTAACCCGGAAGTCTCTGTGTCCCCCCTTTTTCCTGTTGCATTACTGATTTGCGTCCCCGTTGTGTTGCGTCCTGTCCCATTTTGTGTACAATGAAGAGCACTCTCCCATTGTTATTCAAGCCTTCCATTTCCTATTGCAGTGTTCTGATGTGATATTTGTTGTTTTAATTTTTGTTCTTTATTTTACATTTTTTGTTTTGAGGCTTTTTGAATTAATTTGTTTTTGTGACTGTGTGGATCTCAGTTCAGCTATTGATTGATTGATTGATTGATTGATTGTGTGACTGCGGAAATGGATAAAAGCCCCCCATCCAAACAATGACTGTCATCAGTGCAGGTTAGAAAAATTTTTACTTTCAATTTTTATTATCTACAGTAATGTTTTATTTATTTTATAGTACAGTACATTGATTATTGCTTTCATTTTTTTGATCAATGGTCTCCTTAGATAGTAAAATTCATGTTGAATTTCTATTTTAGGGGTTGTTTTTAAAAGTCTGGAACGGATTAAGCCATTTTGCATTACTTTCTATGGGAAAGTGCGCCTTGGTTTTGGAACGCTTTAGTTATGGTACAGACTTCCAGAACAGATTAAGTTTGAGAAGCAAGGTACCACTGCACTGCCATATATGGACATAACTGCCCCTTTCCCTGTAAATGTATATTGTAAATGTTTGTACTGCATGTTTGTTGTGCCACCCCTCATTACTTGCTGGTTGAGATTGTGTCATACTAGCCTTGCAACACCTAAATAAAACCTTGTTCTGATTTCTTCTGGAGTCTTGATTTTATTCACTGTTCAGACTGAAGCCCACAGGGTATTGGGTATTGAGACTCAGTGGCGTAGGAAGGGGTGTGTTGTGGGTGTGGTCAGCCCCAGGTATCATCACTGAGGGGGGTGACTTCGGGGCCTGGCCTGCAGTGTGCCCAAGCCACATGTCTCTCCTGGGGAGTGACGCTGTGGCTCGGGCCCCTGCAGGCTCCGCACTGCCCAAAACAGCAACATGGGGCTTGCGGACTCTGTGGGGGTTCCACACAGCATGCTCTGCCCCAGCTTGTCCCACTCTGTGACCTCTCCTATTCTTCTTCCTCAGCATCTGATATTCATAGGCCTAGAAGTAATCATGACTAGTAACCATTGATAACATTATACTCCATGATTTTTTTTCTGATCCACCTCCTAAATTGGTACTCACCACATGCACATAAGAAGAGCCCTCCTGGTTTATACCAAGAGTTTTCATTCTGTTCCCAAAGAGGCAAACGGGATGCCACTGCAAAGCCCATAAATGCAATAGCCCTCTTCCATTTTTTGTTCTCAGGTGAGTAAAGCAAGGGCAAGGAGGCAGTCAAAACATAGGGAGCTGCCTCATACATATTGAGTCACTGTTGACTCGTGTAAAACTTGTGGTCTACTAAGAACTAAGGTGCCACCCATCTTATATTTGTGCATCTGGTTCTTCCTTCCTAAGTGAAGAACCTTACATATGTCCCTTTTGAAATTCATTTTGTTAGTATGGGACCAGTTCTCCAATCTGTTTAGGTCATATTGAATCCTGATTCTGCATTCAACAGCAATGGGTACCCCTCCCAGCTGGGTGTCACCTGAAAATTTGATGATTGTTAGTTAAGTATAGTAGCTAACAGTGTCAGACCAGGACTTGGGGAGGAGTGTATAGGTTCAACCTCACCATTATCACTAGAATATACGAAGCTGCCTTATGGCAAGACAGACCATACAATTCAGTATTATTGACACTGACTGGCAGTGACCCTCCAAGGAAACCAGGTATTGAACGTGGGTCTTTCTGCATTCAAGGCAGATGCTCTACCCCCAAGCTATAGCTCTGCACCAGTAAACCCAGTGTGTGACCTTGGGACAGCTGCATACTCTCTCATCCTAACAATGATCTCACTAGGCTATTGATGTAGGATTGAATGTGGGAGGTTGTGATATGTAGGTTTCCTTGAGCTCGCTGGAGTGAAAGCCGGTATGTCAATTAATAAAAATTGCCCTGCTGGGTCACGTATGTGTGAACCAGCCCTTGAAAATTACAGATAAGGAAGATCAAAAGGTTTGGGGGAGAAAAACAGAATATTCCACATTGTGGTGAGCATGACTTACCTTCTAAATTTACTGGCATTTAATAGAACTGTAATGTTCTCATTCTGCATTTTTACAGCAGTAGCATCAAAATATTTTACAGGGGGAACTGCAATTAAACTCAGCCAGTTCTCTTAGCATAATTTCGCCTTGCATTAATTTTTAGCAAACCAAGTTATGGGTGTAATATTCCTCTTGGTACTTGTGGTTTTCAAAAAGAGAATGAAATGCCTCTGAATGGTAATAAAAAATATTTCTTTACCAAAGCGAGTGCAGCCTTTTCCGCTTCCCCTTTCCCTTTATGAAAGATGCACATTAAGTTTCCTGGAGGTTTTAATTTCAGCAAGGAAGGGAAGAGAGCAAGTGGCATTTGTCCCTTTAAATTATAGTTTGCGTGTTGCTGTGCCCCCTCACTTAATCTCTCTAAACAGGTAATTTACTAGCTTTTGGGAAAGCACCCATGTGCAAGGAAATGTTAGTACACTCTGGGGATGCATTCAAGATTGATTGCAGTCTAACTCTGTGCACCATGCTAAGCTCTGTTTTACATGCACCTAAATCTTCAGTGATTTCTAGACAAGTAGAAGGCAAGCAGTCATTCAGCATAATGTTAGGCCTGGTCTATGCACGCAGCCAAGGGGCAGCTGAAGACAACTTGGAAACTTCAGCTGGTCCAAAATGCAGCAGAGGTTCTATTTACAGTTCCTATAGCCCCTATTTTAAATCAGCCACATTTGTTGCAGGTGCTTTTCTGGCCCATGTTAGTGCTTAAAGCTCTAAATGGCTTAGGCCCCAAAATGTCTGAAAGAATGCCTCCTTCTCTACTGACCCACTTGGGTGTTAAGATCAAGAGACAGTGCCATCTTGGTAGTTTCAACTCCCTCTGAAGCTTAGGGTGGTATTGACGGTCTAGGAAAAGGCCTTCTTTGTGGCAGCCCCTGTTGGGTGTAGTGAAGGGTTAACCTTCTATGCCTCGGAACTTAGGGGACGGGCTTACAAGGGAAGTAATCCAGGACGTGACGAAAGCAGCTTGGAATGCTGTGTACTGAGTGAAAATCGAAAGCAGTTTGTTGCGTCGCTGCAAGCAGAGGGAGAAGATGCAGCTTGAATCAGATGGAAGTTGGAGTTTGTAAAGACACTATTTTGTGCCAATAAAGAGATATTAGGATAGAATAAACATTTGGAACTTATTTACTGCTCTTTCGACACACACCGCTGTGTAACTCTGCTAATTGCTTTACGATCTACAGAGGCTCCCAGGGGAAGCGTGGCTCGGCGCCGAACAATAAAGCAATAAATCTACCAAAGAGGTTATGGACGGTCAACACGAAGCATGTAAGAAAGGGCATTGAAGCTTTATTTGCTGAACGTCAGTTTGATCGACTGCCAAGACTTCAAAGGGCAGATCGGAGGAAGCTGACGGAGCCAGGGAGCTGCAATGCCAGGTCTTTCCGGAGCACCCAGTTGGCAGAAATGAGTGAGTACTGCAAACGCCACAGAAGGGAGAAGGGAGGCATGGCCCAGCCCCAAAGACATGGCTTTGAGTTTAAACTGCCATGTCAGAAACTGAATAGCCAAAATTGGCTGCAGTGGAGCTTCCAAGTGGAACTTTTGCTGGTGGGGGAGCAGCTCTGGGACGTAGTCCAGCCCCCACAGAATGCAGCTGGGAAAGCAGAGGCTGAAAGGGCTGCAGAGCAAAGTGAAGTTGAGAAGCGTGTGCTTGCTTTTTTGGCTGAAAATGTGGATGCTCGACTTCCGGGTTGGCGCCAGCGCCGAATGGCGGACTCCCTCCGAGCTCCGGAGGGAGTCTGCTCGGCAAGGGTTGGGTCCCGCCGCGCCGGCGACGCGGGGACCCTCAGAAACCATGGGCGCGGATGCCCATGGACCTGGTGACTCGGCGGGCACCGTTTGCGCCCCCCGACCCGCGAAGGAGCCTTTTTAAAGCTCCGGAGCAGGGGATGTGGGGTGGTGTGGTGCTATGAGTCTTCCACTTCCCCTGCCGAGCAAAGCCGCATGCCATTCGACAGAGAGCGCTGACTTCTTCTTTTGGAAATTTGGACCTAAAATAACAACCCATGAGTAATCTGGAAATCGGACCTAAAAGAGAAAATGTTTTTTGTTTTTTGTTTTGGAATTCGGTACGAGCGGGGGAGGCGCAAAAAGGAAGTCCGTCTCCCCCCTATTGTAGACAATTTAAAGCAAGGATTTGACAACTAAGGTCGAGAGAAGAGCTTGCTCTTTTTTATTGATAAAAGCTATTAATTTCACGGTGGGAAATTACAAGTAACTGTGCTGGAGGAGAAGAGTGGATGAGCTAAAATGCAACCCCCCCGGGAACCGGGAGAGATCCGTGAGAGAGCCTGGTGAAGAGATATAGAGATTTTGACAGCTGTCAAAGTAGCTGTCAAAGTTGGAGAATAAAAAGGGAACTTTGTTATGAGGACTTTGCTGGTTAGATTTGTTACAATTTGGATATAAATTGCTGAAAATAAGGAATACAAGTTAGCTTGACTTTTGGGTTTGATTTGGAAGGAAACTAAGTTACCATAATCCCCCTAGAGGGGCTTTTGGACATTACAAGAATGACTGTAAGTGGAAAAATACTCATGGAATGGGACTGGACTATTTTATCTCCTGGGAAAGCTGCAAAAACGAAACATTATTTTGTCTACAGAGGTTTCATCACTAAAGGAGACAATAGATTTATCTATTGAAGAATGGAAGGGACTTGACATAAGTTTTTGTTCCTGAACAAATAATACCTCTGTAGGAGAACCAGAAGTTTTTGAATTAGTATGTTTTTGCAGCGCAACAGGAAAAGAAATTTGAGGAAAGAGAACAAGGGATCCACGACGATTTGGAAGAGAATGAAGGAGGAGCCATATTATTGTAAAAGATCAAGGAAGGCCAAAAGCCTGCTAGGGAGGACATAAAGGAAAACAAGAATTGGACTAAGCTGGAAGTTAGAACATTTGGGACATTCAGACTTAAAAGGATTAAGAAACAGAATTTGAGTTTTACTCTTAAATATAGAGGTCTGGATGGAAGAAAAATGGACTTTCTTGAGATAGAACTTTTTTAAGATTGGGTGTTTGAAGTTAAAGATTACCAAGAAAATCGGCAAAGTGGAGCTGAGAGAGATTTGGACATGGACGTGAGGCCTCCAGGCTGATAGCAGTTCATCAGTCCATCAGTCTGATGGACATTGGGGATCGATACCGGGAAAGGGGGGAGGGAGATTTGGAATCCAAAGGGTGTAAAATTATATTTTGAATCTTTTTTTTTTTACTTCTTTTAATTTTTGTGTGTATTAAAAAGGGGAATTCGTGGAAGGGAATTGGGGCCATCCTTAGGGAGAAAAAAAATTTAATGTTGAAAGAAGGTATCTTTAAGGGAAAGGGATTATATAAGATGAATCAAATTGAATTTTGGGTTAAATATAATAAGTTTTAAATTTGGGGTAAAAACTTGTGGAAATAGTCTAATGGAAATGGAATACAATAGGGGGAGGGGTGGGGAAGTCCTGGAAAGATGTTAATGAAAATAAGGTTTTAAATGTTCTTTCTTTCTTTCTTTTTTATGTCTTTTTTTTCTTTTTTATATTTTGGATTTTTTGGAAACTTCAATAAATATGATTTAAAAAAAGAAAAAGAAAATGTGGATGCTCATCTAGTGCCAGTTGTCCTGGATGCAAAAGGGCCAGAGGCCGCTTGGCTAGCACTCCGAGAGGCTTTTGGAGCTGGGGTGGGAAGCAAGGGCCGAGACGTGGCTGCATCCGAAAGGGAGAGGCAAGATGGCGCCTGCCACATTCTTGAGAGCCAACACACAGCTGGGAGGTGCTGGGAGCCCTCACAGGGGGGCGAAGGGACTGTTGCTGTTGCTGGCACTGCTGCTGGTGCTTTTGCTGAGCCTGGGAGCTGTTTGGGTGCTTCAACGTGTCTATGTGAGAAGCCAGGAGAGAGGCCAAGAGTTGAGAGCCCTTTACCCACCAGAGGGGGTGCAGGAAAACGTCCTGAGAGCCCCGTGAGTAGGGGGGGGCAGTGAGCAGTGAAAGCACAGAGACGCCTCTTTCTCCAAAAGCTGCCAAGAGTTGTTTACACCAAGCCTGGAGTCAAGCCGTGCGAAGCCGAAAGTTACTAGAGGCTCCAAGGCCGGCCAGCTGCAGCAAGTAGAGATAAGAGCTGTGGATTTGTGTGGGAACGCTGAGACAAGTCCGGTCTCCACTGAGAGAGTTGCATCTATGGAAGCTGTGAAGGTCGTGGGCAAGTCTCCCTGCCGGGGGGAGTCTGTTGCCGTGACAACCAGAGAGGACATGTGCAGAAGCCCCTCAGAGGGCGGTAGTGAGGAAATTGTTGCCATGGCGACCCAGGAATGTCAACAACAAGACTTTCTCATTGTAATAATCAACTCTGGAGCGACAAATACGCTAGTGACATCTAGCAGTCTTTTAAGAAATTGCAGGACAGTAAAAACTCAGAAGTTTGTGTCGATCACGGATAGAAGCAGAAAAAGACTAACAGAAACAGGCTTTTTCTTCTGTCCCTTTCTTAAGCATGAAGTCAAAGCTTTTGCAGCGCCCAGTTTAACTAACTGTTTGTTAAGTGTACATGATTTACTTGCTGATGGTTATCATGTGTCTTTTGCAGGTACCAAATGTGAATTTTCTAAGGATGGGAAACACGTGTACACAGTGCAGTCTAAAGGCAATTTGTTTGCTGTAAATGTGCCTTTTTCTACAGGAGAGGATGACACCGAAGATGCAAAGGGGCAATGTGTGAATGTGGCACCCCATCATGGTTGTTCGCATATTTGGCACAGACGCTTCGCCCATTTGAATTGGAGATATCTTCAGAAAGCACCAGAGCTGACACAAGGGTGCAAATTTAATATTTGTGACAAATTTTTAGATTGCAATGCATGTAAACAGGCAAAAATTGTGACATGCTCCTACCCAAAGTCAGAGAGACAGACCACACAACCCTTTGAGTTAATTCATGCAGATTTGTGTGGACCCATGTCAGTTGAGTCACTGGGGGGATCAAAGTACTCTCTGCTTCTGGTTGATGATTTTTCAAGGTCTGCTTGGACCTTCTCTCTGAGAAAGAAAGGGGAGGCAGCTAAAATGATCAGGGATTGGATCACCGCAGTTGAGGTAACCTTTTCCACCAAAGTTCGTGGCTTTCAAAGTGACAGAGGTTGTGAATTCACTGGTTCTGCTTTACAGGATTTCTTTAGGGAGAAGGGGATTAGCCACAAATTGACCGCTCCTTACTCTCCGCAACAGAATGGGGTCGCAGAGAGACGGAACAGGACGGTGCAGGAAGCTGTGTCTGCGATCCTGTGGGATGCAGGGCTACCCCAAAAGTATTGGTCGGAGGCTTGGAGATTTGTGGTGCATACGCAGAACAGAGTGTACAACTCTAGTGTAGGAAATATGCCGTATTTCTTGCTGCATGGAAAGAAGCCTAATGTACGCTACCTCCGCGTGTTTGGTTGTGAGGCCTGGGTGCTTATTCCAAAGGCTTTATGCAAGAAAGGTGAGCCAAGATCTAAAAGAATGATTTTTGTAGGGTATGAGCCTGGCTCAAAGGCCTGGCGGTTTGCGTACCCAAGTGGAAACCAGTCAAGGTTGGTTATCAGCAATAGCACTGAGTTCTGTGAACAAGCCGGTTGGAAACGTCTACACGCTAATCCAGACGTGATTCCACAGCCGTTCTATGACTCAGACGTTGAGGAGGGAGAGGAACTTGTTGTCCAGAGCAACAGGATCCACCACAGGGACAGAGTCCAAGGCAGGGACAGCTCAGGATCCCTCAGAGGGGGGAACCTAGACCACCTCCTCAGGCAAGTGTCAAATCTGAGCCAAAGAGTGAGCCTTCTTAACCTGCTGGACCAGCTGTAAGGCCCAAGAGGCACAGGGGGAAGACATTGAAGTTGAGGATGATTTAGCTGAACACCGTGAGGCAGCAGTGACACCAGGAGTCACACTGAGGAGATCAGCGAGGACAAGGAGGCCTCCTGATCGGTACGACGCTTCAGGCATCTGGGTAGGTTCTGCCAGATGTGAACCTGAATCCTTCGAGGGTATTCAGAGTTTACCTGAGGAAGAAGCAAGTAAGTGCCACAGGGCCATGGACAAAGAGATGAAGTCCATGAAAGACCTAGGTGTGTTCTCACTCACAGAATTGCCACCAGGCAAGCAGGCTGTGAGTTGCAGGTGGGCTTACAGCTTGAAACCCAGTAACACTGGAGAACCACAGTATAAAGCTAGATTAGTTGCTTGAGGATTCACTCAGAGAAAGGGAATACACTTCACAGAGATGTATTCGCCAACGTCACAAGCGGAGACTCTGAGAACGCTTTTAGCTTGTGCAGCACAGAGAGGCTGGAAGGTAAACCACTTTGATGTGGATGTTGCCTACCTTAACTCAGATCTCCAGGAGGAGCTGTACATGATTCCTCCTCCAGGGTTTGAGAACTTGAGGCAGGATGTTGTGTGGAGATTGCACAAATCCATCTATGGATTACGTCAATCTGCTAGAAACTGGAACATGTGCCTGAATGAAGCCTTAGAAGAGCTAGGTTTCAGAAGAAGTGTTGCTGATAGTTGCTTTTATTTGAGAGGATCAGGTGCAGCATAAGAGTATTTGCAGATTTGGGTTGATGATTTGTTATACGTCTCAGAGACAGATGAACAGGCAGAGAAGTTTGCCAAAGAGCTAGGTAAACGGTTCAAGCTTAAGCAGCTTGGTGCTGTCAAAATCTATTTAGGTGTCAGTGTTGAGTGTGCACAGGATGGAAGCTTCTTGCTCAGCCAGAAAGGCAAAATTAAGCAATTGCTTCAGAAGTTCAGGATGAGTGATTGTGCAGGAGTGAGAAGTCCTATGGAGACTAGTTTTGTGAAGGACAGCCAGCAAGTAGAACGTGCTGCGTTTGAAACTACTGAAGTGTTTCAGTCAGCCCTAGGGAGTTTGTTGTACCTGTCCCAGTGGAGCAGACCTGATATAGCGTTTGCTGTCAATCTGCTCAGCAGGGAAGCTTCAAACCCTAGTGTGCAAGTCTGGAATGGTATCAAGAGAGTTCTGAGGTATTTGCAAGAAATCAAAGACTTTTGTCTTAGGTTGCCAGCACAAGGAGAAATCAAACTGACTTGCTTTGTGGACTTGGATTGGGCTAATCTTGAGGATCGCAAGTCTGTGTCTGGCCTAGTGGTGAAGTTTGGGAACTCAGTAGTTGGATGGAGGTCCAAGAAGCAAAGTCTTATAGCGATCTCATCCACTGAGGCTGAGTTCAGTGCTCTTTCAGAGGTGTGCAGAGAAGTAGAGTTCTATGCTTGCTTAGTGCAGGAACTCTGCAAAGTGGATTGTCAACCGATACGTGTTTTCGAGGACAATCAACCATGCCTGCGTTTGGCAGAGTCAGGTCAGTTCAAGGCTAGAACTAAACACCTAGACATTCGCTTTTGGAATGTGTGCCAGAGTGTTCAGGAGGGATTAGTTGCACTGAAGTACTGTCCCTCTGCCAAGAACCTAGCTGATGGGTTCATGAAGCCACTCTTCTTCCAAAGACATGGAGAGTTTTGCGAAGGTCTGGGTTTGGGACAACCAAGGGTCGATTCTCCCCTCAGGCGCGAGGCAAGAGGGGTTGTTGGGTGTAGTGAAGGGTTAACCTTCTATGCCTCGGAACTGAGGGGATGGGCTTACAAGGGAAGTAATCCAGGATGTGACGAAAGCAGCTTGGAATGCTGTGTACTGAGTGAAAATCGAAAGCAATTTGTTGCGTCGCTGGAAGCAGAGGGAGAAGATGCAGCTTGAATCAGATGGAAGTTGGAGTTTGTAAAGACGCTATTTTGTGCCAATAAAGAGATATTAGGACAGAAGAAACGTTTGGAACTTATTTACTGCTCTTTCAACACACGCCGCTGTGTAACTCTGCTAATTGCTTTACAATCTACAGAGGCTCCCAGGGGAAGCGTGGCTGGGCGCCGAACAATAAAGCAATAAATCTACCGAAGCTGAGCAATTCTCTTTCCACAGAGATGCATCTGGCACCTTCTTTATATGGTTTTAATCATTGAGGGGAGCAAAAGTGCTTCAGCCCCTAGGACTGCACTCCCTCCACTGAAATTTCCATGGGATAAGCCCCTGGAGCCCCGTGGAATCTTTATTATTACTACTATTATTTATTAAACTTGTATACTGCCCTTTATGTGCAGGTTTGCTTGGCAGAAATTGGGGGTGGCTCATAACCTTCATAACAATACAATGAAGAGCACTCATACAATCCATCAATTATGTATTTCACTGGTCCAATCATGCAGAAGAATAAACCCTAAATAAGTTATGTATAGGTTCACAAGATAATGAATATGGTATACAACTTACCCAGGAGATCCCACCATAACATTCTCTGTGTTGAGGGTGGACTTCAATCATTATCTCTCTGTAAAAGACATTCACAGAATAGTTAAACAATCAATCCCTCTTCCTAGGGAACTCTGAAAATTGTAGCTGTGTGAGGAGAATAAGGAACTCCTAACAACTCTTAGCACCCTTAACAATCTATACCAGGGGTCAGCAAACTTTTTCAGCAGGGGCCGGTCCTCTGTGCCTCGGACCATGTGGGGGGCTGGGCTATATTTTGAAATAATATTAATAAACAAATTCCTATGCCCCACAAATAACCCAGAGATGTAAGGACTTCCGGTTAGCGCCACCGGCAATGGCGGATTTCCTCTGATCGGGAGGAATCTGCTCCGTGGAAATCAGGGTCTGGACCACCACGGCGAGGTGGAGACCCACTAAAAACCACAGTCGGGAGAAGCCTGTGGACCTGGGATTCAGCTGGACCTTTTGCGCCTCCCCTACTCGCAGGGAAACGCGGTTTCGGGGATCCGGAGCGACGTGGGGTGAGCGGCGCGGTGCTTCAAATCAACTGCTCTTTTCACAGAGTGAAGCCACATTGCTGTTGCCGGAGAGCGCTGACTTTTTCCTGTGGACAATTGGACTTTAAACAAGTACCCATGAGTAGAATGGAAAATTGGATTATTAAACTTCGTAATTTGGCACCGAAGAGGGAAGGTCTAAACAGGAAGTCCGCCTTCTGCTTTTGTAAATAGTTTGAAGCAAAAACATCACAAGCTAAAGTCTGAAAAGTCTCTTGTAAAGGACTAAATTTCCATCGGTTAAAATTACTAAACCCCCCTTGGAAGCAGGAGAAGAGGGGGAAAATTTTTTTAGATTGTTTAAGCCTGCAGGAGAGAGAGTAAAGAAAGATAAATTTCTACTGTCTCGAACTTGGGAACGGGCTGCCAAGAAGATAGACGTTTTGGGAAAGTTCATTGACCGTGAATAAAATGTATGTTGACAGATAGTTAAGTAAGAGAAACATATTGATTCCAATGTATCCTTTTGCACTTAAAAGGAACAAAATAGTTGAAACACGAAGGTAATTTTGTTGCTAGATCTGCTTCTAAAAGGATGGATACAAATAGAAATTGTTTCCCCTAGAGGGAGCTTTTGAAATTGCTGTTGAAGTGGACCTGGGAAACTCTCCAGCTGTAGAGATAAAAGATCGTGAGAAACAGACATTGACCTTGAACAAGAATGTCGACACAGGAAGCCTTAGTGTCTGCTTTGTGCAGGACAAGTGCTTTGTTGGAGCAGCTTCGTGTGAAGATGGATTTGATGATTATTGCAACTGATAACTTTGGACAAACAGTGAACACCTATATAGAAACCCCTCAAGAATTGACCCAGGAATCTGCATTGACAGGGCAAGCTGAGGAGAAGACAAAGGAGGAGGTTGTCATTGAACCTCAAGTAATACAAGTGGAGAGAGCCGTGGCCTTGCAGGAATATAAGCCGTTGCTTCTGATGCCCGAACCTGGAGTGAGCAATATCTGGAGAGATGGAGTCCCGGCTGAATTGGAGATGGGAAGTTGGATAGATCCCCCTACGCAGGGATGTCTTTACCTTTGGGATCTGGTTCTGGACCAGGGAGAGACTGGAGCTGTGGGGGCCTTTAACTTTGGAGGGACATTGAAGCATGCTTTGAAATTTCTTTTGGATTTTAGTGCTGTCCATGGAGAATGGGCTGACCTGTCAAGAAGGGATAAAGACATTGTTAGGTTGGAGTTTCCCCGAGATCTGCTCCCTAGTGACAAAGGAAGGAAATTAAGAATAAGATCAGCAGAAGATAAAGCAAAATGCAGGTACAAATATGAAGATCTGCAGAAGGGACATGGAAAAGAGTTAAAAGCCTCGGATAGAAGATCACCAGGTTGATGGACTAGAGGGAATTGACAGAAAGGCCTTACAGAACCCGAGACCAGGAAGAAGAGATGGTGGATGAAGATTGGAAGAAAGTTTAAAAATTCATTTAAAGAAATATTGTAAAGTTAATGAGTGTTAGTAAAATGTTGGAATGAAATTATTTGGCTTTAGTAGAAATGCTATAAGGAGATAAGTATAAATAAGTTTTAAGTTTTAGGGCTTTTTATGGTAAGATAAGGTTAAAATAAGTTAAGATAATTAAATGACAGAATATAGTGAAAGATGGAAAGGATTTGCTGAGATAATTAATAATTAGAATACAAAAAAGGGAGGTGTGAGGAGGTCGATGAAACAAGTTAATGAAAGATAAAGATGTGGGAATAGTGGATTTGTTTTTAATTTTTTTTCTTGTTTTTGTTTTTGGTGTTGATGTTTTGTGTGTTTTGTATTTATTTATTTTTTCCTTTTTATTGACTTGTACTGTTTAATTACTTTTTTCTCTTTTTTCTTTTTCCTCTTCTTTTTCTTTTTCTGTAATTTTAAATTCTCAATAAATATCATTTTAAAAAAATAAAAAAATAAAAAACAAATAACCCAGAGATGCATTTTAAATAAAAGGACACATTCTTCTCATGTAAAAACACGCTGATTCCCAGACCGTCCGCAAGCCAGATTTAGAAGGCGATTGGGCCGGATCCAGCCCCCGGGCCTTAGTTTGCCTACCCATGATCTACCCTTTCAAGAATTCTTTGCCAGAAGTCATGACTGTTAAAGTGGTATGGTACTGCTTTAAATATGTGGTCCATACATTGTTCTAAGCTTATTCCTCCCTCCCCCATTCCATTCAATTTTATTCCCATTAAGTTTTGAAATGATTTGCTCCATTAGCATCAATTTAATAATGTGGGTGTTGTTGGTTTTTTGTCGGGTTTTTTTTTGGGGGGGGGGGGGTTAAAAATAAAATTAAAGATGGTAGGATAAATATGAGTGCAACTGTAATGAAATAATATTGCTAAATCAAGAAATTGCACACACTGTTGTGACAAGGAATTAGAACATTAAAGCACACTATGCAAGACATCTAAAGTTCAGCACCTTAGAGAGTTAATTAAGACTTAAGTTAATTGGCAAAGATCTTATCATTGGATGGGAAACAGAAGTGATGATCTTGTTTGTGCTTAAACAGAATAACTGAGGTCATTACAAGACTTTTTGGTGCATTATTGACCGATTTATAATTTCTTAATTAATTTTTGATTGACTTTCAAAGTATCTTGTAGCTTGACTGTTAATTATCTGACTTCTTATCACATGGGAAGGTAGAGATGTGCAGGAATACTGTTCATACTCTAAAGCTGCATTCATGGCCTTTACAGACAATTTCCTACTCTTAATAATGTCATTGTATGCGCTAATCAAGTACTGCCCTTACTGCTGATATACCAATCTCCTGCTGCATTCGTAATCAAGCTCACCTTTTGAGTTTACCAGAGATAGGATGATGTTTCAGGGAAGAGCTATGAAATTGTTAACATTTGCTATAAAACTGTAATGTGGCCCTTATCAAATGGATCTTAGCTGGCTCAACAATCATGCCATTTTAGATCTAGAGTATTGTTTTTCTTCTAGTTAAGCACAATCCTCGTATTGGTCTCCAGAAGAAATAGGACAGTTTAAGGAGTGGCCTGAGGGTTTATCAGCTAGAAGTGTCATTCTTCAGGATTCAGTTCGGGACTAGCACAAAGCATTTTGCTGCCTAAGGCAAAAGGAAGATGGCAACCTTTCCAGTTTCTCCTGTGGAAGCCAGATGGACCAGCAGTTGAATATTGCTTCACATTGCCAATGGGATGGCATCTTACACTACATCTACACTACAAGGTTCCAGGTTAGCTTAGGGCACTCCAGGCTGTGAAACAAGCACAGCACAGTCCTCTAGCACCACATTGCCACTCTCCACCCATCAACCACCAGATACACCTGTCACACACTGTCTAATGGTACAATTGGACCTGCTTGAAATTAAAACCTCGGAGTGGATAGGAGGTATCTCTTGCCAGTAGTGTGATTCACTGCACATGAACTTTAAGGCACCATGCAGTGAGCAGCCTGCTGCTTCACACATGCCAGCTGCCAGATCTTTATTTCTATTTCTTAACGTATTTTAGGATAATTTGCATTTAGGGCACATGCATATAGCTCCATGTGCATGAACATGAAGTCACCATGCAGCCCACAACTTGCTATTCAACACTCCACAGCAGCTGAATTGTACTGTGAAACATTATAGGATACTTACCGTATTTTTCGCCCTATAGGACGCACCGTCCCATAAGGCGCACCTAGTTTTTTGGGGGGGAAATAAAGGGGGAAATTTTTATTTCCCCCCAGCCCCCAGAACAGGCAACTCTCTGCAACTCCGCCTTGCGGAGAGCTGCGCGAAGTCTGGGCGTGCTGAGCTCAGCGCGCCCAGCCTTCGGCATGCAGGCAACTCTCCGTTGCCGAGAGGGGTTGGTGCGCACTGACCCCTCTCGCTCTCCAGGCTTCAGCGAAAGCCTGCATTCGCCTCATAGGACGCACACACATTTCCCCTTCATTTTTGGAGGGGAAAAAGTGTGTCCTATGGGGCGAAAAATACGGTATATCTTTCTACCATATATTTGATCAAAATAACTGCATCACTAGACACCAGGTTTGTAAACACAGAAACTTTTAATAGTGTTCCATAATTGTGCAAGTATGTCATTTGTGCGGGCAGGGTGTTTGGCTCATTTCATCATTTTAATGGACATATCCCCCTCACCCCCCACCAACACACCTATGGAATATTTACATATTCTCTGATATTTCCCACCATCAGGCAACATTATTTCCTTACGAGCAGCACAGATAAGTCTTGCCAGTGCCTGTGACTTACGGTCGTATAGTTTCACGATGGATAATATAAAGGAGTACCACACAGAGCAACATAAAACAGCATTTAGTTTGCTGTTAAATCAACACAGAGAACAAGGCAAACACCAGGCCCTCTTTCCAATTGCTAGCTATGTTTTGTTTTAAATCCATCGAGCTGGTGGTCAGAAAATGCAATGTAGGCAGATGATAATACAGAGGAAGTTCAAAGGAAATGCATTTATTGGATAGTCTCCAGAGCATATGAATTTAGATTGCTAATATCTAATGGAGTTTATGCTTTTGATAGAGCCATGGAACCATTTGGTGTAGGTAAAATGTTAATGAGGCGGACGCGATACTTCTGTAAAGTGTAAAGTGTAAACTGTAAACATCACTGAGTTCACATGGCATCTACCTGGCTTCTTGCCCCAAAGAATCTGGGAGCTATAGTTTGGGTCATTGGGTTTGGTGCTTTTATAACTGGATTTCATAATGGCTTTCAGTCAAATGCAATAAATGATTAATTGGTTGATGAAAAAGTGCTTTTTTCCTGAGCTGCTAACTTTCTCTCTGCATGTCATTCCTTGAGCAGCTTCCTGGGCAAAGATAAGGCTGGCTTTCATTTCCCTGTTCATTTGTGCCTTTGACTAGTGTTGTCTGGAGGGAAATGCAGCCCCTGCACTGAAAAATGTACCCTTTCGACCCCCTTGGGATTCCGGTGTGGCCTTTACAGATATTGACACAACTTGGTGTGTGAGTCTGTGTGTGTGAGTGTGTTTTGGCTGCTGAGCTGCGCTCACCATTGTGAGGGCAGAGGGGGTGGGGGTGATGCCTCCCCAGCTGCTGCCATTGTTGGTGGCTTGACTGGGATGTCACAAAAACCTTTGGCAGCTGAGCGGGTATAAATGTGGGCCAAGGCGCAAGCCTGGGCAGTTGCCCTCCCCAAAGAGAAATGGGCAGCTCGCTGGCACTCAGCCCTGGTGGTCTCCCGCCGTGTGATGGCAAGCTGGCAAGTGAAAGGAGGCAATCGCCCGGTGCTGGGATGCTGTGGAGCAAGGAGAAGGCAAGTACAAAGTTTACTTGCTGGTGGGATCACTACTTGAAGGCGACTGATATTCAGCTCTGAAGCTGGTTGATGTCTGGCAATGGACCTGATGAGGCTGCAGCTGGTGGGTGGTTGTCGGAAGAGTTTGCACTGAGACTAGTGGATGCCACGGGGCTACGCTGGCTGAAATGGATGCAAACTGGTTTGGAAGCCTTGTTTGTGAACAGGCAGCCAAACAGAGGAGGAGTCGGGGTGTGTGTGGATACTGCAGATGGGGGCCATCCCACTCACCAATGTTTGCCTTACAGGGATGTCTGGAACCGGTAAGGCCTTCCCCAAGTCCGGCCTTCAAAGTCATGAAGAGAACCGCAGGACATCCCTATTTACATCGGAGAAATGAACGTGAAATCCTGGCAGTGAACAATGGACAAGGCCATGGCCAGACCTGAGAGAAGGAGCTTTGAAGGGAGACTGCAGGTGGACATCTGCTGCATTGCTCTAGTTAAGGTTTAAGGGTTAGCATTAGAGTTAGGCTTAGCGTTAGCGTCAGGAGTAGAGTTAGGGTTAGGGTTAGGAGTAGGGTTCCCTTCTTGGCAGGGAACTCTGGGAGGGGAGCAGGGGGGCCTCCTAACAGCTCTCCCCACCCTTTTCAAACTATAGCGCCCAGATTCTTTGGGGGAAGAAGCCATGAGTGTTTAAAACAGCTTCATAGCGCTTTAAATGGTGTGGATGTGGCCCTGGCCTCCCTCACCCCACTGCCTCTTATTATGGAGGAATCGAAAGGATTTCCCCATTCAAATCTCTCGGAAACAGGAAGGAGAAAGACTTTGTATCTGATGCCATTTTGAAATGTCTTAACTTGAAATGCCAATAAAGGTATTTGGATTGTATTATATTGTTTTGTATTATGATTAATATGGGAAGTGGAATAGTAAAATGTTAATGAGGCGGACGCGATACTTCTGTAGACTGGCAGGCCCCTTCTTGTGGGCGTGGAAGGAGGGACTTGAGGATGAACAAGCGACTTTAGAAGATGTGTTTTTCCTGATGAAGATGTGCCTGATCTTGGGTTATCCCACTTGCAAGTGTGTCTAATAAAAAGGTTTCTTAAATCACCCATTTTGTCCAGATAACTTTATTTGAAAGGATACAGGGACCTTAAGTCAAAGGAACCAGTTTATTAATCTCCCACAAAGGGTCAAATAAAAATAATAATAACAATCCCTCAACTGCCAAAACAAACGGTCTTGCAGCACTGCAAAAACTAACAGGTTTTGGGGAAACGTTTTAAAAATGGGAGGGTCAGGGGGCCTTGGTTTTTGAGGGTG
The DNA here is from genome assembly GCF_964188315.1 of Podarcis muralis. Lineage (NCBI taxonomy): Eukaryota > Metazoa > Chordata > Lepidosauria > Squamata > Lacertidae > Podarcis > Podarcis muralis. The sequence continues at coordinate 42,962,731 of NC_135673.1, forward strand.
CCATGGAGTCCACATGCCACACGTGTCACAAGGGGGGGGGTCCTCAGTCATTATTTCTTTATTAATAAATGCCCCCCTTGAGGCCTAGTTTCCCCAGCCCTGTCTATGTATGGTCTCCTGTGATGTCACCAACAGACATAGAAGCTGAGGGGAAAGAGGCAGTTACTTATTCTAGAATTTCAAACACAGGAGGGGAGCATTCACAGATATTGGCACAACTTGGAGCGGGGTGTTGTATGTGTGTGTTGGGGGCTAAGCTGTGCTCACCATTGTGAGGGCATAGGGGGTGGGGGTGATGCCTCCCCAGCTGCTGCCATTGTTGGTGGCTTGACTGGGATGTCACAAAAACCTTTGGCAGCTGAGCGGGTATAAATGTGGGCCAAGGCGCAAGCCTCGGCAGTTGCCCTCCCCAGAGAGAAATGGGCAGCTCGGTGGCACTGACGCCTGATGGTCTCCTGCCCTGTGGCGGCAAGCTGGCAAGCGGAAGGAGGCAATCACCCGGTGCTGGGATGCTGTGGAGCAAGGAGAAGGCAAGTACAAAGTTTACTTGCTGGTGGGATCGCTACTTGAAGGCGACTGATATTCAGCTCTGAAGCTGGTTGATGTCTGGCAATGGACCTGGCGAGGCTGCAGCTGGTGGATGGTTGTCGGAAGAGTTTGCTTTCAGGCTAGTGGATGCTGTGAGGCTACGCTGGCTGAGATGGATGCAAACTGGTTTGGAAGCCTTGTTTGTGAACAGGCAGCCAAACAGAGGAGGAGTCTGGGGCGATGCTGCGGATGGGGGCCATCCCACTCACCTGGTTGCCTTTGCCTTACAGGGATGTCTGGAGCCGGTGAGGTTTTCCCCAAGTCCAGCCTTCAAAGTCATGAAGAGAACCACAGGACGTCCCTATTTACATCAAAGAAATGAACGTGAAAAACTGGCAGTGAGCAATGGACAAGGCCGTGGCCAGACCTGAGAGAAGGAGCTTTGAAGGGAGACTGCAGGCGGACATTTGCTGCATTGCAAGTGATTGGGGCAGTGGGGAGAAAGAAGAAAATGAGGGAGGAAACATTAGGTCACATTAGGCGCACCATTGGAAGTGCTATGAAGACGCTTTGAACAGGAATGGCTTCCCCTCAGGGATTCTGGGAACTGTAGGTGGTTAAGGGGACAGAGAGTTGCTAGGGGGGTTAGTGTTAGGGTAGGGGTAGAGTTAGGGGGTAGGGGTAGGGGTAGGGTTCCCTCCTTGTGAGGGAACTCTGGGAATTGTAGCTCTAGTTAAGTGTTAGCATTAGAGTTAGGGTCAGCGTCAGGGGTAGGGGTAGGGTTCTCTACTTGCCAGGAAACTCTGGGAATTGTTGCTCTGGTTAAGAGCTAAGGGGTAGGGGTAGGGTTCCCTCCTTGTGAGGGAACTCTGGGAATTGTAGCTCTAGTTAAGGGTTAGAGTTAGGGTTAGCGTCAGGGGTAGGGTTAGGCTTCCCTTCTTGCCAGGGAGCTCTGGGAATTGTAGTTCTAGTTAAGGGTTAAGGTTTAAGGGTTAGCATTAGAGTTAGGGTTAGCGTCAGGAGTAGGGCTAGGGTTAGGAGTAGGGTTCCCTTCTTGGCAGGGAACTCTGGGAGAGGAGCAGGGGGGCCTCCTAACAGCTCTCCCCACCCTTTTCAAACTATAGCGCCCAGATTCTTTGGGGGAAGAAGCCATGAGTGTTTAAAGCGGCTTCATAGCGCTTTAAATGGTGTGGATGTGGCCCTGGCCTCCCTCACCCCACTGCCTCTTATTATGGAGGAATCGAAAGGATTTCCCCATTCAAATCTCTCGGAAACAGGAAAAAGAAAGACTTTGTATCTGATGCCATTTTGAAATGTCTTAACTTGAAATGCCAATAAAGGTATTTGGATTGTATTATATTGTTTTGTATTGTATTATGATTAATATGGGAAGTGGAATAGTAAAATGTTAATGAGGCGGACGCGATACTTCTGTAGACTGGCACGCCTCTTCTTGTGGGCGTGGAAGGAGGGACTTGAGGATGAACAAGCGACTTTAGAAGATGTGTTTTTCCTGATGAAGATGTGCCTGATCTTGGGTTATCCCACTTGCAAGTGTGTCTAATAAAAAGGTTTCTTAAATCACCCATTTTGTCCAGATAACTTTATTTGAAAGGATACAGGGACCTTAAGTCAAAGGAACCAGTTTATTAATCTCCCACAAAGGGTCAAATAAAAAAAAAATAACAATCCCTCAACTGCCAAAACAAACGGTCTTGCAGCACTGCAAAAACTAACGGATTTTGGGGAAAACGTTTTAAAAATGGGAGGGTCAGGGGGCCTTGGTTTCTGTGGGTGCCATGGAGTCCACATGCCACACGTGTCACAAGGGGGGGGTCCTCAGTCATTATTTCTTTATTAATAAATGCCCCTCCCCTTGAGGCCTAGTTTCCCCAGCCCTGTCTATGTATGGTCTCCTGTGATGTCACCAACAGACATAGCAGCTGAGGGAAAAGAGGCAGTTTCTTATTCTAGAATTTCAAACACAGGAGGGCAGGAGGGGGACATTTTTCAGCCCGGGAGCTGCATTTACCTCCACACAACACTAGTCAAATGTACAAATGATCAGAGCAATGAAAGCAAGCCTTATCTTTGCACAGGAAGCTGTTCAAGGAATGACATGCAGAAAGTTAGTATCTCAGGGAAAAAGCATTTTTCCATCCATCCATCCATCCATCATCAATCATTTATTGTATTTGACTAGGATGGAGGTTTGCGAAGATTCGGACAATAATGGTCATTGGGATATATATATATATACTGAAGATAAAAAACCCATTGCAATAGTTAAAGGACTCAGGCCGCATCTACACAATACAGTGGTACCCCGGGTTAAGTACTTAATTCGTTCTGGAGGTACGTTCTTAACCTGAAACTGTTCTTAACCTGAAGCACTATTTCTGGGTTAGCAGAGTCTGTAACCTGAAGTGTATGTAACCTGAAGTGTATGTAACCCAAGGTACCACTGTACATTTCAAACACCCTTAGACCACTTTAACAGTCATTGAGTCCCCAAATAAACTGGGAACTGTAGTCTGCTGAGGGTGCCAAGAACTGATAGTAGACAGTCCAGTGTTTTCTATCTTACAATGACACTTTAGACAATCCAGATTCTCCTGAATAAAAGTCACTTCTAGATAACTGTTCACTGAGCATTCATTTTGCTCTGTTTGCACAGAGGTTAGAGAATATGGTGTTCATTCTGATTTGCTGGCAAGCAGGTTGGAAGCATTATCCCACACTTTCTAGGGAATTTCTTCATCACTTTACTTATTGCAAAAAGTCTAATCTTTTAAGAAAGTCAAAATAATAATAATAATAATAATAATAATAATAATAATAATAATAATAATAATAGGTATCTGAAGAAGTGTGCATGCACATGAAAGCTTATACCAGAACAAACTTAGTTGGTCTATAAGGTGCTACTGGACAATTATTATTTTTCTTACTGTGTCAGACCAACATGGCTACCTACTTGAATCTTTTAAGAAAGTGTGTTTGTTCTGCCATCCAACTGCCTTAGGGACTCCACCCTGAATTTGTGTAGGATTTACTCCTTAGCCTTTTCAGGCTAAGGCTATTCCAGAAGATATCCTGCAAGGCAGCATAGGTTTAGGATCAGAGTTTTCCTTCTCCTAGATGGACTACCAGGTTGACAAGCCCCATCTGTTCCTCACTTCCTTCTAAAGCATGGGCAGAAACTGCCTTCTGAACCATTGGACCCATTATTGGTCTCATCTGCTCAATCCGCCAGAGCCTGTCTTTGAATGCGGGGAAGTCCCTAACTCACCAAGGGTTTGAGACCTATCAGTTACCCTCACCTGGTTTAGCAGGCAAGTCAAAGCTATTCATGGGGTGTGGCTGCTGTCACATGTTGACAGCTTCTAGGAGACACCGCTGTGAGCTGAGTGCAGGATGGGGACCAAATGTGGACAAACTATGCCAAAAGGAGCATGACCAGAGGCACTGCCCCTCCCCTAATTCCCCTTACACCCCAGGTGCTCTGCTTGCCTTTGTGTTTTTGTTTTTGTTTTTTTAAAAAGATATTTATTAAAGTTTCAAAATGTTACAAAAACAAGAAAAAGAAAAAAAAGAAAAAAGAAAATACAAAGTACAGAAAAATAAAAACAGTTAAAAACAAATCAATCTTTCCATATCTTATCTTTCGTTTGCTTGTTTCCCTGACCTCACACCTCCCTTTTTTGTATTCCAGTTCAATTAGTTAATTCAGCAAATCCTTTCCCTCTTTGTTTATCTTAATCCTTTATCTTTATATATTATAACTTTAGATTATCACCTGTTAACAATCCATTTTTACATATTCCTTTATAACATTGCTGCTAAAAACCACTTAACTTCATTCCGACATCATTCTAACATTCATTAATTTTACAGTATTTCTGTAAATAATATCTAAATTTCTTCCAATCTTCTTCCACCGACTCTTCTCCCTGGTCTCGGATTCTGCCGGTCATTTCCGCCAGTTCCATATAGTCCATCACCTTCATCTGCCATTCTTCCAGGGTGGGTAGATCTTGTGTCTGCAATAAGTATTCTTGCTGCTCCCAGGTGCTCTGCTTGCCTTTGGACTACACCAGTGAGCCCAAGAGGGAGGTCTTGTCCTCTGGGCAGCCCAGGACCTCTATACACACTGCCATACAGCAAAAAGAACATGGGTGGCAGCAGTTACTAGTTAAAAGTGTCTGCAGCCACAGCAGGTGCTGTGATTCTCTAGTGGTTTTACTTCACACCAGGAGGTGCACTTCATTGCCTCTTAACACAGAAGGATGCCAGCCAACCACCAGTTACATTCTGATATACCTGGAAGTTTGGAAAGGTCAAATCAGGTTTGTATGCAGTGAAAAGCGAACTGAGCAAATTTCTCCTCTGCCTGTGGCTGAGCCCTTTGAACTGGGTCTGGAAACTAACAAGAACCCAGTGTAAGTTGATAAAGTATCAGTTATACACAGTTGCAACTTTTTTTGATTAGCTCTGTTCTGGAATCCAAACTGGTCCTATCTCATTACGTTCTTTTGCTTCTGTCTTTGAGTGCTGAAATAAAATTCAAATGAGATTGAGCACTTGTAATTAGGTTTTAATTCATTCTATTGTGAAGTATTTTTAATCTCTATTTAGCTTTACATTTATAACATCATAAGCAGTCTCTAGCACTGAAGCAAGAGGGGGATGGGACACTAATTCAGTGTTTATGGAGTAGAAATTAGAATAATGATTTTGATTCAGAAACTGAGGTCTGATTCCCACATTTATCTGTAAAGCTGCCATAGCAAAGAAGCTTGGTTTTCTTGAGGTTGTTGGTCGTATTGAGACCAGAAAACTAGGAAAGGACCTTCATATTAACTTGGCAAACACAGAAAGGTGTTGTTTTAAAACAATGAAACATGCAGTTATTAACCTGCAGTTTGAAGTGTTCTGCAGTCCAAGGAAGGCTGTACCATGTGATTTCTATGCACATATAGACTGATTTACTCTGAGCAGCTCTGCAAAAAAATAATTCAACATCAGGTAAAATTCGGTGTGGTTGTGTGTGTTTTTTAAAAAAATGTAAGAACTATGTAGCAACATAACTATTTCAGGAGCCTTCCAATATTTATGAGAATTAGTAGGTTATTAAAAAAAAATTATACCCATTTTTTAGAGAAAGTCTTTACAAGGCAGTATACAATTTTATTTTATTTTTTAAAAAATGAGACAATAACAAAAACAAATTACAATATATTTTGGAACAGGGTTCGTCCATCTCCTTGTCTGTCCATCTCTTCTCTATAGGTCCAGCCACTGCTTGAGATACCCTCACCAAACTTGGCACATGGGTTTCCGAGATGGGAGTGGCAGACTTTCTCATTGTTTGGCTGCTGGGTGCCATTTTGAATCAAACTGGTGGACCAGAGTTTCACTTTGGCATGACTTCACCTATTTTTCAGCGTGGAAGGCCCAAACTCACAAATTATACTATTCATTTTTTTTAAAAAAACATTTATTTATTTTTTGTTTCTATAAATTCCTGGGCAGTGGTGGGCAACCCTTGCTAATAGCATATAGCAATGTAAGTTGGGTGGTTAATGTGCATAATAACCAGCATTATGCACATTTACCATATCTCATGGAGCACATGTGTATAATGTGTGCACATTTTTCCATCAATATAAATAATATCCAACAGGCCTTAGGAAATGTGAATATCTTGACTGTATTTCATGTTCTTTGACCATTATGCATAATCTCCAACAGGCTTTGGGGAATATGCATAGCTCAGTTGTATTTTGCACATTCTTCAGTTGATATGCTTAATTTCCAACAGGCCTTGAGAAAAGGGAACATCACAGCTACACTTTGTACACTGCTTGGCCATGGAGTAGGGAATTCCCAAGCTGTGGGGCTACTATTGAAAGAGTCCTGAACTTGGTACTCAACAACCTAATAGATGTGAATGGCAGGCCAGAAAATAGAGTGCCTGAGACTCATCTGAGAGCCCAGGTCGGCCCATATCAGTACAGGTGGCCCTTCAATTAACCTGGTCCCAAATCATTCAGATTAGTATTGGTACTTTAAGTTGCACATGGAATTGAAAAGGTAGCTACTACTATTGATTGCATAATCATTTGTGCAATTCATATGCAACTCATGTATAATATGAGCCAACTGCCTAGACTTCTATTTGTGTTGTGGCAGCTACATTTTGTACCACTTGAAGTTTCCAGACTATCTGGAAGACAGCCCCTCACAGAGATTACTACAGTAGTCTAGTCTGGATATAATCAGCATGTACATGACTGAGTCCATACCCTCCAATATTTCTCCAGTGAAAATAGGGATGTCCCATTCCATAATGATAATTTTACTATTTATACCCCACACGTCTTACTGGATTGCCCCAGCTACTCTGGGCAGCTTCCAATATATATAAAAACATAATACAACATTAAACACTTTAAAAAAAAAACAAAAAAAACAACCCTATACAGGATTGCCTTCAGCTTGGGGGGTTGGATAACTCCATGCCCTCCAACATTTCTCTGATAAAAATAGAGACATCCTAAGGAAAAGCAGGATATTCCAGGATCAAATCAGAAACCGACAAGGCTTCTCTAAATCAGGGATGTCCCTGGAAAATAGGGACAGTTGGAGGGTCTGTGAGTCCAGGTCTACTTTGTCCAGATAGCACGTAGCTGGTGAAGAAGCCTAGCCTGGTAAGAAACGTTTCTGGCCTCCAGTGCTGCCTGCACCTTCATAGATTCTTACCCTGTGGCAAAACTGATTGTGGACTGCACCATTCTCAGCTACTAGTGTGAGACTGCAAGACCAAATGCTTTCCCATACAAAAACTCCTTGCACATAGAAGAGTAGTTGTCAGGGAGAAGGTCTAGGACTGTGTACAGAAACATTTGTTATTGTATTTTTATACCCAGACCCAGCAACTAGGGGTATAAACAGGCATTGATTGGAGCTCCGACCCATGTTTGTTGCATGCAGCTGTTTCTCTTCCGCTGCAGGCCGCTTCTGACAAAAGCTGCATTATTCATCTCAGTATTGTATTATTGCATTACTCTGCAGCTTTCATTTCAGTGCTAAGGGAACACAATGGAAATGGAGTTGCAGGAGTGATCAATTCTGCATTACTTGCTGACTGAAAACAGCAGCAGCAGCAGCAAATGCTGATAATATCGGCCGGACTAATTTGTGTTCTGGACATGAAGTGACTTAAGTGGACAATGGCAATTTCTACTCTTGTTTCCATTTCTGTATCAATTCTTTAACATCCATGCCCAGGGGTGCCAACATGAATAAAATATTGTTGGGGCACAGGTAAGCCCCGTCCCAAATAATTGATCACATGATGCAGTGCACACCCACCCACCATTTGAATGGGAATGCCCATCAACTTTGTGGGGGTCCTCAAATATTTGATTGTGGGGGCTGAAGCCCACAATAAAGAGTTGGCTCCTATGTCCCTGCCTACAAGCAAGCATTGAAGGATAGGGCATTGCTATTCAGAGCAGCTCTCTTCCATTCCTCCTCCCTTGGTTTTCTGTCTCTCCTCCCCCTAGTCATGCTCAGTACTCACTGGGGTGTTTTCTCACCAAAATGGAAAAAAAGAAAGAAAAGAATGCTAACTACATCCAAATGTTAGTCCAGGAGGTGTGGATTGCATCAGTGAATGTCAGAGTTTACAAAGGTCAAATTGTGTGAGTATCCCTAGCCTAGATCTGGTTAGTGCTTGTTTTGGAGACTGTCTGAGAACCCCATTAACACCACCTCGAGTTTCGTTAAAGAAAGGTGGGATAAAAAATGTAATGATTAATAATGATAGTTATAAAATCATATTTAAAGGAGTCCCCGCTGTGCCCTCTTGAGAGGTTGAGTTTCCAGAAATGTTTCTGTGATACCAGAGCATTAATGAAACGATGGCTTCAAAGACACTGGAATTCTAATTGCTATCCTAATTCAGCTCCTGCTGCTACTGGTGAAATAGCTTCTGTGCCCATTCCTACAGGATCTAATTGTTGTTGCCTTGACTTCCCCAGAGCTCTTAAAGTGGTTTTGCAACTGTTGGTTCTACTTGGACACCGTTGCTATGCCTGGGATCTCTGGCCCCTGTGTATTGGAAGCTTTCAAATGCTTGACTTTGTTTTTATTGAATACTTGCATCCTGTGGTCATAAGTATAAGGGAAGACTTGCTGGCGTGCTTTCATGCTCCATCATCTCAAGTGGACTTAGGAGGTGGATTCCCATAATAACCAGATTAATTCAACTCAATGAAGACAGTGCTCATCCTTCACAAGCTTATTCACAAAAACAAACATTATTTGGCTTTACGGTCCTGAGACATTGCCAAGCTCAGGAATGGAGCAGCAGAGTTCATTGGGCAGGGAGTAGGAACAAGAGGATGGCACAGGAGTGTAGACTTGTAAAAGAGGCTATGGGACCCCCCCCCCAAAAAAAATATGGCCACTACAGCTGGAGAAGCAGTGCTCCCATTTCACCTTCCCTCCTAATGTGCAGCAATAGAATGCCCTACTCTTGGGCTCCTTAAACTTAGACTGCTGCTTTTAGCCTGAGCAAGACTCACTCCCTGTTGTGGAGACTCACTCCCTGTTGTGGAGCCAGTATCTCTTTTCTGTTTCACTAAATATCTTTTCCTTGATCTCAGATAAGAGTCTCTTGTTGTTTTGGGATGGAGAGGCACCTGGACATTTATGCAGAAAAATATTAATGCCTTGACCTGGAGGGTTGGGAGAATCGAACAAGAGGAGATATGGGACTTTCCCATTCAAAGACACCAAATCACATATGTAGCTACAAGTTTCCAGGGGTGGCACATCCCATTTCGCTGTCCAAGGTGAAACAGGAAGGTGCCAATGCACTCTGACACCACCACTGCAACCTCATGCCAACCCACCAAAGACTCCTTTATCTAGGTGACGGCAATGGGTTCTGGTGAAATCTCACAAAGCGCATGAGATTTCTTGCTTGCTCAGAAGAAAATGCAGCTCTTGAGCTCTCCTCCCTGCAGTAAGGTATCATGAGTCTTAAACCTTCCAATTTCATTTGCTGGAGGGAGAGGCTACTTTTCAGTTGTTGACAACAGGTTGGTTGTAAGATGCTTTGTGTAAACAGTAGGTATCAGGACATGAGTGCTCAAACTTCAAGCATACCACTCTTCTCAGCTGCAGTTGGTTAGAGAGTGTGCTGTGCTGGAATTCTTCTGTAAGCCACCAGGGTTGGCCCACCCATGAGTCGAGGTGAGAAAGGATCCACAGTGGCAGCAGATCTTCACTTACCCCTTCTTCCCTGACAAGGAGAGGAGTAATATTTTATGGTCTGCCTCAGGAGCCAAAATTTATTTGGGTAGTTCTGGTTGCCAGAGGCACCAACCTGCCTCCCCCCACATTGAGGGGTCCCTCCTTGCCTCCCACCCCCACCCAGCAGGCCCATGGGCAGTGGGGGTGGTGGTCCCCTTGATACTGGGGGGGGGGGCCTCCACCCCCTGCCCAGAAATATTGAAGTGGCTGAAGCAGCTGTTTGGCTATGGAATAGCCTCCCTCAAGAAGTGGTGGCCTCTCCACCATTGGAGGTTTTAAAGACCAGACAGAATCAAACTTCCCTGTCTGCTTTGTACAAGCAAATCAGGATGAAATGAAATCTCAATAAATATCACCTGCAGGAATGCTTGATGAGTAGCCACTGATATCCTTCTCCTCCATGAATTTGTCCAATCTTCTTTTAAAGCCATCCAAGTTGGTGGCCATCACCGCCACCTGTGGGAGCAAGCTCCATACCATGGTACACTCTTACACGCAATACTTTTTCACACATCACAATGAACACAGACACAAGCTGCCTCTACACATGTATAAATTGTTGTGTTGTGGTTTTGTTTTTGTTTGCTTTTTTGAGGAAAAAGTGGACACTAGCTGATCTTTCACATCTTCCACACAATTTTGTTGGCATACTAGTCAGTATTTCCCCACCCATTTAATCCAGATTTATCCTTTATGGAAAAACAACAGTAAAATACAAAACAAAACATGTTGCCCATGACCTATTTGCAAGATATGAATGACCCATTTACAGTATTAATCCCCTGCCTGGAAACACTCCCTGGATTGCTGGAGTAAAACCACACTATTGGAACTTTATATCCATTAGACTTTCCGATCTGGGCATCATTACACCAGGTTTTATAGACCAGATTATTCAGACTCAGCAAGTCTGTTTTTATGTCCGCTTGAAGAAGAGGGTAGATACTTTATTTTCTCTTAATCGTGCAGCCAATACATCTAAGCCTACATAGGTTACATTTGTTTTAAAACTGAGATGAAAATTAAACACACTGGTTATTCCATCTATGCTCAGTCCCTCTCTCTCTCTCTCTTAAAATGACCTCATTAATTCTTCTGCACTGCTAAGAAGAGATATTTTGAGAGCAGCTGTAAATTTCTCCTTATACACAACTGTCTAATTTTTATTTATCTATATTGTTACCTTAAAGTGATGTGCACATGGAACTGTGCAATTATGCCTGATTTGATGTTCTAAAATTATCCTGCATGATTACACAAAAGGTCTTGGGTTATCTTAAGTGATATTTTGGATTTATTATTGGAAGAGGAAGAGACCTTTAGGGAGCCAATTAAACTTTGCTGGTCAGCTTTGCTTTAGCTGTCTTATAATGCCAAGAAACATAGTCTCAGAAAATAATAATCAATTTCTCCTAAAAAGGATAGCAGACAAATCTTCAACTGCTATGACACTGGGTCCCAAGAATTAATGGGGAGATTTCGATTTGGGGAAACATCCCCAAACAAGCAAAGATAAAATGTACTGCTGTTGCCAATTTGGTTGAAATGCAGTCCTGTTCTGTAAAAATAGCATCATGGGCTTCTCTGTTTATGGACTCTCTAGGTTCCCAGAGCAGAAACAGCCCTGAACACAAGTCAAGGGTGTTATTTTTCTCACCTTCACCTGCCCATACTGGCAATTCCATCTTCTCTCTGACGAGTCTCACTGAGCGCCTTCATTACTTGTGAGACACAACCAACAATAATGATCCTGCCTTCACATTACACCTGTGCAAACCCATTTCTTCAAATTACATCCTCGAACACAACCGATATAACCCCCTCCCCAAGCACTGAAGTGTGAAACTGGGGTTGGGTGGGGGTGTATCATTCAGTTTGTGAGCGTTTTAATAACTGGTGATGATTGGGGTTGGGAGTTATATTTTAGAGAGAGAAGGCAGCTTGACAGCCAGATATCAGGTCTGGAAAGGTGGTGGTGGGGAGGAAGGTTGGCAGCTGAAAAAGAATACCTTTCCCTTGTAAATGGAGCAAAATCGATTTGGACTTGGAGAAAAAGAGATGGAGGAGGAACCCCACAGAGGCAATGCTACATAGTGATATTTAAGACCAGACCTCCATTTGAAGAGGGAATTATTGTAATCTTTATTGCTGTACTTTGGATCATGAGAGAGATTGATTTTTATTTTTATTTTTAACAGCTAGATGCAGCACAGCTGCTTACCTGTAAGAGACCCGTTGTTTCAAGAATGTCTGCTGTGCAATCTCACAGTTTGGAGACTGAAAGGCGGAGACCTGCGGGCAAGAAAGTCCTACAGTAGCGGGTGGGGGACCTCAGAACCAGGCTCCTATTTTTGCTGGTTCCAGAGCAACAGGCCCTGTAGCTGATTTTCCTTATCCTAATGCAACATAATTAGGCTTACTAAAATGGGAATAAAAGACATTGTTCTGTTTTTGTAATGTCCTTCAGATGCAATCCAGGCTGGCAGTGGTGCAGCGCGGGGGACAAGGGCAAAATTGTTACGGGTGCAAAAATCCAACACCTCAATACAGCTGCATGCTTCTGGCACTGGGCTCTGTTGAAAACAGCTTCTCCATGTGAACCAGGAAGTGACCTCTACAGACAATGGAACAACTCTTCTTATCTCTGTGGTTGCGATCTCCTGGTTAATGTGGACGCCATTAGGGTTGAATATGCATACTCTGTTTCCCTCCCTCCCACCCCTTCCTTGTGGCCCCAGGTGCTGGCAACCCACGCTATGCCACTGCAGGCTGGCATACCAGATTGTTGCATCTTTACCCTCCATCCCAACTTTGCAACATGCTTATGTATGCTGTTAAAAACAACAACAACTCTGAATTGGACTGGTTTAATCTATCCACCTTTATAGAATAGTTAAACAAACTGTATTCATGGCAAATGCTAATTTTATACTTTTGGTACCTTCAGATATGAGCCAAATATATTCCTCTATAATTTAGGTCTTGATAGCATGTCTAGGTAACTTCTACTCAGAAATGCCTTTTTTAAAAAAAATAATAAAAATAATTAGCAATTTGTACTTGATGTCGTTTTGTTGCTAAAATTATTTTGCTTGGGCTGCCCCTGTCATCATGGCTGTGAGTCCTGCTCTTTCATAAGCCGATAGGACGCAGACTGACTCCAACTACAAAAAAATGAGGTGGATAAGCAGACAGGACATCGCTGAGGGGGTTTTGCTGAGGGGTGGGGGGTTCTGTTGTTGTTTTTATTGCCCTGCTTAAAATGTTTTAAATTGTTTTTAACTTCTTTTAACTAGTGTCCTTTTAAACTTGTGTTGAGTTTAAATTAAGGGGTGTAGGATGTATCTAGGAAGAGGGGAGCATGTGGGGTCCAAATCACAGTGTTTCTGGGTTTGGGGTCCTATCAGATAGTCCTCAGGTCTGAAGCTGCTGGGTAAGACTTCCCACATCCGTTATCTGATTATGGATGAGGAGGCCAATCTGGTCTGTATCACTGAGACCTGGATGGATGAGCAGCGTGGCATTGGTCTCACCCTGCTGTGTCCACCTGGGTACTCAGTGTCCATCAGGACAGGCTTGAGGGGGAGTTGCTGTATATAGAGATTTTTCTCTTTCCAGGCTGTTTGGGTGGGCCTAGGGTGCACATTCCAGACACTGGACAATTGGGGCAGATTAGGGATTCTGCTGGTTTACAGCCCACCTTGCTGTCTCGCTGCCTGGGTTGGTCTTGGAGGTGGTGTTGAGGTCTCCTAGACTGTTGGTACTGAGGGAGTTCAACATCCATGCCAAGGCAACTGACTCTGGAGTGGCTTAGGACCATGGCTGCCATGGGGCTGTCCAAATATGTCACCAACCTAATGCATGTGACAGGCCATACTCTGGACTTTGGTTTCTTATCTAGGCAGGAAGAGGGTGATCTGAGAATGGAGGATATTGACATCAGTGCCTTATCATGGACTACTAACATCCTTCTGAGATTTAGACTTTCAGAAGCTTTCAGGCAGTAGACCTATAAGGATGGTCCGCCCTTGGAGGCTAAGGGATCCAATGGGTTTCCAGTTCACTCTGGCAGGTTTTCTGGCTGATACGACTGGCATTCCTTCTGAAGCCCTGGCTGATGTCTGGCATGCCATTGACATGATTTCCCCTGAGCACCCTCTCCTGTTTTGTGAAGCCCACTTGGCTCCCTGGTATATTTTAGAGTTTAGGGCAAGGAAACAAACTGGGAGACAGCTTGAAAGCAAGTGGAGGCAAGTTCCAGTCGAATGAAATTGAACACTGGTGAAGGCTCATCATCAAACTACTTAGTGTCAGTGCAGGCAGCACTTCATCCTCAATGTGCAAAGTTTTTCTGGGTAGTGTTGGACCTCTTACAGTCTTGCCCAAAGGGGGCGGCAGAACCAATGGTAGTTCTTTGTGACTTGTTTGCAAAGCATTTTGAAGATAAAATCTCTTCCATCCACCACAAACTTGACACTGCTGTCAAGGTTCAACAGATGAATCTCAAAAGGATGTTCAGAACATCATCTGTTCCTTTTACACTGGATATGTTTCAGTTAGTAAGGCTCAAGGATATGGATAAGGTGCTTGGATAGGTCAGGGCAACCACTTGCAGTTTGGACCTTTGCCTATCTTGCCTGATAAAAACGAGTGGGGAAGGGAACTGTATCCATGAGAAAGAGTTTGGTCCCTACCTGCTTGAAGGAGGCTGTGGAATAATAATCGCTTCCTGAATTCTGAAAATCTAAATAACTATTAACCAGTTGGGCAAAGTGCTGCCTTTATGCTGTCTGTGCTGACTTCATGATATGCCATTTATTTACACATATATACAACCTGAGCCCACGATGGAGGGGTTCACAGCATTAACACCCCCAAAGGGTATTGTTTCTCCCATTGCTGTAGCCTCTGATTCAAACAGAAATCAGCCATGGCTTTCTCTCTGCCTTTCCAGTCTGCAGCTCCCTATCCTCCTCAGGTCACATCACATCAAACTCTGCCCTCAAACTCCTGCTTTGTCCTAAAAGAGGTCCCACCCATTTGCTCACTGACACAGAACCCCCTTCCCTTTTGTTCTCTTAATGGCCCATCACACAGGCTGGTCTGGCTATCCCAGCAAGTGAATCTGTGCTGCATCCAGGAACTAGAAAGGTCTTGCATATAGCCTACTTCCTCTGGCAGACAAACTAGCCTGACAACTACAACTCGTAACAATATTTTGGGCAGCTGATCTATCAAATCATTGCATGAAGTTCGGTATTTTGTGGAATACAATCTTGGGTTTTGTTTTTTTAATTGAGTAAGGTTAGAAAATTTATTGACTTCAAAGGAAGTCAATAAATATCCCTTTGTTTCAGCATCTCTCATCCCTTTCATTTGAAATCACCTTTTGCTTGCTGCCCAGTTGTAGCCTTCCTGATTCAAGTGATTATGATTTAACAAGGGTATCATAGCTCTGCATCAGTAATCAATATTTTAGAATTGTAATGCTAGTATTTTATAAAGTTCCTTATGCTTTTAATGTCATGCATCTTCTTTTTAGTAATGCTTGATTAACTTCTATTAAGTATAGGAAATGTATTTGCCATGTGCCTGAAGACTCATCCTTGAGCATTAAGTAGTCTTGTGTGCTTACAGAGGATTAATCTCACCCTTAAAGTGGCAGTAGTTACAAAGGGAATGAAACTGAAAAATGTAACCCTCAGACTTTGTTTCTGCTACATTGAAATAAGACTTAGATTTGTCCTCTGAGCAAAATTGTCACAGGTTTGGGTAGAAACTAGCCTATTGAGCAGAGGTAAAAATTATATTCACTGCTCCGCCCACTTTCCCCCCAGCCCAACCCACCACTGTGGAGATGTGGCACTAGCATGTTCTCCAGAAAGGAATGCAGCCCCCTGTCTGAAAAAGGTCTAGAGTAACTTTTTTCATTCGAAGGCAGCAGCATTAGTATTGCTACTGTTAGTACTAGTATTAGTGGGTTCCAGGGACAGGGAATGTGGAGGCAGCCCCACACCACTGGAACTCCTGTTCCTGGGGAATATCTGTTTTTGTTACAGCGCTGCTGCCTATTTCTATAGCTATATCTATAGGAGAAACACAGAATCACAGAATTGTAGAGTTGGAAGGGACCATGAGGACCATCTCGTCCAACCCCCTGCAATGCAATAATCTTTCACCCAACATGGGACTCAAACCCACAACTCTAGGATTAAGAGTGCAATGCTCTACCAACTGAGCTATCCCTCAGGGGAAATATAACAACTTTTAATGTTGACATTGCAATGATTGCAATCTTTGCACATTTTGTATGTTTTATATATTCCGTCACATTGCCAGGTGCAACCGCAGGCCCTGACCTCATTACTCAGCACAGAGGAGAAATTCAATTCAGTGTGTATTAGAAGCCAAATCTATCAAATCTGTGCTTTCTGAAACATAGTTCCCAGGATTCCTTTTGCAGGGAATCATGTGCTTTAAGTGTGTATCAGAGGTGCTTTCAATGTACAGTGTGGATCTGCCCTATAGGTCTGGTTTTCGTTGCACATTTGTTCTGATTTGCTTATTAGGCACTTGTACGGCAGTGAGTATTCATCCTTGTTTGCTTGTGGGGTGTTTACACATATTCTCTTTAAGCATTCTTTCATTCCACACTTTTCAGTGCATTTCCTCATCAGTTTCCTAACTGCAAAAAGTCAGTGCTATTTAATTGCATTTGCTTGTTTGTTAATGCAGATTTTTTGTGCTAGGGCAACAAAGCACTTTGGGCCATTTTAATTGCACAAACCTAAAGTTCCAGCACTTTATTCCCTCCTGCAAAATAGCGACAGTTTCTCCTCCTACACGGATCAGAATTTGTGCAGGTCCACCAGACTCTTACAGTGAAGCACTTAGGGCACATAGGCCATGTCATTTTAGAAGGTGGAACTTAATTTCTGCAAATTTATTCAGTGATGGGTCTTACAAATATGTTTATGTGTATGAGGAATTCAAATCTGCTATTATCGTTTTGTGACTGGACAACATTTAACAAGGTAGGTCTAAGTTTGATGAAGAAGCAAATGATGAAGAAGTGCTTTCGGAAAACAAACAAAATTATTTTACCTTCTGAAAACGTTGGGTAATACTAAATAATAGTAACAATATATAAATAATAATACACATAAATATTATTCTATAATATATAATATATTGTACAACTGGGATAACTTGGTGATCATTTTCAATTATTTCTATGCACATTTTACTTGCCAAGGAAAGTATATTATCTTTTGAATTCCCGAGTCTTGTTAGAACTTTTTAGCATCCTTCATTTTTAAATATTTGTATTGTTATTAAAGATTTTCTTACTTTACAAAAGTACGTGCATTGTCTCTTTTTCAGATTGTAGAGTCTTTTCTACATAAGTGATGCTGACATAAAAACTCCACAACTACACAAAGTATTACCACTCCAACCCCCTCTCTGCCCCCTTCTTTCCCCCCAACCTTATTCTGTATAAACCACTAAGCATCCTTCATTTTTGAAAGTTGAAAAATTCAACATGCTCTGTTAGGACAGAGTAGAAACCAGCTACCAAATAGCAAGCAAAGAGGAACCCAAGACTGAATCAGCACAGAGAGGGCACAAAACAAAACAAAATGCCTACATTTGCTAATGTTTCTCTTTCTTTCTTTCTTTCTTTCTTTCTTTCTTTCTTTCCTTCCTTCCTCCCTCCCTTCCTTCCTTCCTTCCTTCCTTCCTTCCTTCCTTCCAGGCCAGGTTCTGCCAGTCAGTAATTGTGATGGGCATCATACAGGTTATTTTGGTTATTTATTTATTTGGAAGTGGTTTGCCGCCAATACAATACATGGCTTTCTTTCTGCTTACTGAGCGCACGGTGGACTGTGCATTATATCATATTATATGCAGGGTTAGAGCAGATTACAGCTAAATATCCACACCTTAGCATTTTGCAGCTGCTCCCCTGCCTTGGCAGCCTCTCTGGGCTTCTTTCCAACCTAGCTCAGCAAAAAAAACACCGTTACCCCCAATGCCTCACGGCAGACCTCTTTTATTTATTTAGATTTATTGCCATACTTAAGAAGCTCTCCTCTTTTCCACCTGCTTTGTTCTAACCATGTCCTCCACATCTCTCGCTCTCATATTTTACCCATCTGGCTTTCCTCCAGGGGACTGGCAGGCATCTCTGGGTGCTGTGGATCGGAGCTGAGCACCGTTTCAGTGGAACGCATTTCGGAAAGCACTTTTGCTTCAGTGGTGCATGCTTGGCGCTTTGTGTACCTAGGTGTTGGGACTTCTAAGCTGGTTGTGAGGGCTGGGCTGTGAGCACAGGAAACAGCCTTTTCCTGAGCCAAATCACTTGTCCACCTAGCCCAGAATTTAGTGTTAACAGGTTATCAAGCATCCCAAAGCCCGAGATCAATGGCTCAGGACAGGACATGCGCCAATGACTGTGCCTGCCAAGCAGGAGACATGTCAAGTGTTGGTAGAATGCCTTAGTTTATGCCTAGCCATGACTTTTGGTTCCCTGTTCTAACCACTGACCTGCTCACCTTGTAACCTGATCTAAGCTTGATCATTTCAAAAATAATTGTGCTGAGACAGAGTGCCATGTCCAGAAGTGGGAGTCAAACAATACACCCACACACTCCTCTCCATCCTTCATCCAGGCAAGCAAAACCCATGATCAATGTTCAATGGCAGGTTCTGACCAGTCCCAAACACTCAAGGGAGGTATGGAACTTGAACATTAAGTTGGGTGGCCTGGTGGGTGGAGGTGTAGCCTGTGGGGAGAGTTCTGGGGGCCAGACTTAGAGGCCTGGAAGGCCATGTTAGGTCCTGGGTTCCCAGCCTGTTATGTACTGAGTTGAATAGGATCCAAAAGGCAGCAGTCTGATTGGTCCTAGAACAATAGGATCCAAAAGGCAGCAGTCTGATTGGTCCTAGAACAATAGGATTCAGAATGCAGCAGTCTGATTGGTCCTAGAACAATGCAGCAGTATGATAATAAACTACAGCTCCCAGAATTCTTTGGGCGGGGGTAAGCCATGACTGTTTAAAGTGGTATCACAGCACAATAGGCTTATGGTTTCAATGTAGCCTAGGACTGGGAAATCCCCCTCTTAGCTGTGTTGCTTGCTGGGTAATCTTGGGCCAGGCACCATCTCTCAGGCCAACCTCCACATCCTTGAGCTGTGGTGATAAAATAAGGCCGTGCAGGTGGGGGGGGGGGAGAAGAGAGAATTTCATATTCAACCCTCAGCTCTATGGAGAAAAGATTGGATGAACATGTAATGAATAAAGAGTTTTTGCTTAGAGTCCTTGTTAAGTTATCTGGTGACTTGATTTATCCTGTTCATTTGGCCATAATAAATGCTATAAACCAGACATACTTTTTAATATTCTTTCTTTGTTTACAGTAACTTATATATAAGCCAAGAGGGGAATCCTTCTTCCTGCATGAAAAATTAATGCATAGCTCTGTGATTAGACTAAATGTTTCCGGCTTTCGGATGTGTAACTGTTTCAGCTTTCAAGGAAGTGCCAGAGAGCTATGTTACTAAATAAGACAGTGGTTTTAGTTTTAGTACATAATTTGTTAAGGGTGCTGGACATTGTAGCTGTGTGAGGCGTAAACTGCAATTCCCAATATCTTTGGGGGAAGTCATGCTCTGTCAATATGCTATAAATGTATGGGGTGCATGCAGCTGAAGTGTCAGAAATTCCGACAGAGGAGAAAGAACAGCTAAACGTACCAATATCCAGAACAGAAATTGAGGAAGCAATTAAAGATCTGAAAAGAGGGAAAGCCCCAGGTCCCGACGGGTTCTCCTCGAGTTACTACAAAGAAATGAAAGACATATTGATCGTGCCCTTGATGGAAGTAATGAATAACATTTTAAAAGAGAGAGACATGCCCGGGTCGTGGAAAGAGGCCTTCATTACAATCATCCCTAAACAAGATACGGATCCAACCCAAATTAAGAATTACAGACCCATTTCCTTGCTGAATACTGATTATAAGATCTTTGCGGGTATTCTGGCTAAAAGACTTAAAAAGATATTAATAAGGAGGATACATGAAGACCAGACTGGCTTTCTCCCTGGCAGGTCAATAATGAATAACACCAGAAACATAATTAATTTAATTGAATTTTTATCAGACAGATGTGACAAATCGGCAAGCTTAATTTTCATAGATGCGGAGAAAGCCTTCGATAATGTTAAATGGGACTTTATGCTTAAAAATATGGAAGGTATGGAAATGGGTCAAGAGTTCTTAAACGGCATAGGGGCAATTTATACAGAGCAGAAGGCGAAACTAATAGTAAACGGTGTCATTACAGAGGATATTAAAATCCGTAAGGGAACACGACAGGGCTGCCCACTCTCACCGTTACTTTTTATAATGGTTTTGGAAGTGTTACTGAATGCTATTAGGGAAAACAAACAAATTAAAGGAGTAACACTTGGCGCAAATGAATACAAAATCAAAGCGTACGCTGACGACGTGGTTATAACGGTGGAGGAACCCGCTGAGAGTATAAAAGAACTACTGGCGGAGATAGAAAAATTTGACAAAGTTGCAGGATTCAAATTGAACAAGAATAAGACAAAAATGATCGTTAAAAATATGGATCAGGACAAGGTCGTAACGTTACAAGAACAAACCGGAATTGAAGCTGTTAAAAAGATAAAATACCTAGGAATCTGGATTACTAACAAAAATATTGATCTATATCAAAATAATTACGTCCCGGTTTGGAATAAAATTAAAAAAGATTTAGAGGTTTGGGCCAGACTGAAATTATCTCTCTGGGGAAGAGTGTCTATGGTGAAAATGATGTTGCTACCTAAATTGTTGTTTCTGTTTCAAACAATACCTATACTAAGGGGAACAAAAAATTTTAAAGAATGGCAAAGATCTATTTCAAGATATGTCTGGGAGGGGAAGAAGCCCAGGATTAAATTCAAGCTGTTGACGGATACTAAAGAAAGAGGGGGCTTTGCCCTCCCAGACATGAGACTTTATTACGAAGCGACGTGTCTTTGCTGGATAAAAGATTGGGTTAAATTAGAAAAGGGAAGGTTGTTGGACTTGGAAGGATATAACAATAAATTCGGGTGGCACGCGTACTTATGGAAGGATAAAAGGAGGGTACATAAAGGGTTTACCAGCCACATCTTTAAGGGCCCATTAATAGAGGTCTGGGATAGATACAAGAACATCTTAGAGCCGAGAACACCACACTGGCTATCCCCACAAGAGTTAATGAGCGTTAAGAAAGTAAACACGGTAGAAAAGTGGGGAAAGCTAGAAGAAATGGTAATAAATGAAGGAGGAAAGTGGAAAATAAAACCACACGACCAGATCCAATCGCTCACGCAAGGCTGGCTTCACTACTTCCAGATAAACGAAATCTTTAATTCGGAGGTAAAAGATAGGGGTTATGTGGAAAAAGAATCTATATACCAAAAGGAGATAATAAACAGTGAATCTAAAAATATTTCTAAAATGTATAAAATATTACTTGAGTGGCAAACGAAGGATGAGGAGGTGAAGTCAGTGATGGTGGAATGGGCAAGAGATCTTGGGTATAATATCCTAATGCAAGACTGGGAAAGGCTCTGGAGAGTAAATATGAAATTCACGGCCTGTATGCTACTTAAGGAAAATGTGATGAAGATGCAATACAGGTGGTATATGACACCGGTGAAACTAGCTAAGATGTATAAAGTAGATAATACATGCTGGAAATGCAAACAAAAGGAGGGGACTTTTTACCATCAGTGGTGGGAGTGTCATAAGGTTAAAAACTTCTGGGAGGATATATACAATGAGTTAAAAAAGTTACTAGGTTACACCTTTGTTAAAAAACCAGAAGCCTTCCTACTTAATATTATGGGGAAAGACATTAGGAAAAAAGATCATAAAATCTTCCAGTATGCGGTTACCGCAGCCAGAATCGTGATTGCACAGAGATGGAAACAGGAGGCAGTTCCAACGACAGCAGAATGGAGGGCAAAATTAACAGAATATGCCGAGTTAGACAAACTAACAGGGAAAATAAGATATTTAAAAGACCAATTGTTTATTGAAGACTGGGGAAAGTTCGTGGGTTATCTGGAAAATAAATGTTCTGTAAACACAACATTAGTGGGTTTTAAAGAGGCTTTGTGAATGATCAATAAGTATTGTTAAATGGAAATAGTGTACAAAGGAGGTACGAATGGCAATATTAAAATGGAATGTGTTACAAAGACTTAAACGCGAATGAATGTCAACACCGCTGAAGGAAGTTCAAAATGTATAAGAAATGACAAACTTCGAATATACTGTATATATAACTGAATTTAATAAAGTTTTTTAAAATGCAAAAAAAAAAAAAAAAAAAGAAGTGTCAGAAATTTTTTATTTATTTTTCATTACGATCTATAGAAGATGGACACCAATTCTGTCATAGTTCTTTGCACATGCTCCTCTGGTACACACATTCAGTCTAGAGAAGCACTGGTTCCTCCACTGATCACTGCCCATTCAGTATATAGGTATATAGAAAGGAGAATTCCCTGGATGCCAAAATCCAAGTTGGGGGAAAGTATTTTTTGGTGAGAGAACCCCAGCAGAGATTCAAAATCTCAAAATATGCAACAAAGTAAAGTGTGGAAAAATATGCTGTTAGACCTTTGAAATATGCCCTTTAAAGTGAGTTCCAAAGTTTCCCTCTTCCTCTAGCATAATAAAAGGCCACGTGTTTAAGTTAAAAACTGTTTACTTGCAAACTCTTCAAAGGTCAGATTCATGTGCTTTTCCATACAACATTCAGAAAAAGTTGCACAGGCAGTAAAACTTGGCTTAGTTCGAAAGTGGTGAAATGTCCTAAATTACTGGTATAGGAACTCAGTAGTGACTTGTGAGACCCATGCAGTCTGAGCTAGATATGGGAAAGCCTTTAAAAACCCAGAAAAAATGAAAGAAAAAAACCCCCAGGTTCCCCCCATTTTTTCCGAAGCTATTTTTTTCCTGTATAAATTGGGGTGAGGGGAGTTTGATATAGTTTGAATTTCCCACAAACTCCCCCCCCCCCCATTTTTTCCTGGAAAAAATTGGCTTTGGGGGAAAAACAGGAAAAAAACCCTGTCCCTCCACCCCATTTTCCATTTCCCCCACAGGCGTTCCAGCACCCCCACATTGGAGCTCCCTGTCGACTGACACCAGGCAGGTGCACTCACTGTGCTCTTTCCGGTAACTGCTCAAAACATTTTCGTTAGGGCCAGCCCATCTGAATACATAGAAGCTGCATGTGATTTACTTCCTTTTAACCACTGCTGACTTTAATCATCTTTTGAATAATCTTAAATACCTGCTTTTAACTGTGTTTTATCAATCATTTTAATGTTCTGTTGTATATTTTTGTAAACTGTTTAGAAGCTCTCTTCTATACTTTTGTAAACTATTTAGAAGCAGTTTATAATATATAAAAACAATTTCAATTAAAAACACACACACACACTGCTTTTCCTTTCACACAGAATTTGAGCCTTAGTGGAACATACTATTAAGTAACTGGGTGTTGGTTCCTTCAGGGCCTGGCATGCAAAAAAATTGCCTTGCGCTTTTGCCCCGGCTGTTCTCAAGTAGAGATAGGAAGGCCTGGGGGAAAACCTGCAAATAGTGTGGGGGGGGGCAGGTTTTTCCCCATTTCCCCCCAAAGTCGTTTTTTAGAAGTCCATGAGAAAAATGACAAAGAGGAAGAGGAAGAAGAAATGGAAAGTGTTAGCAGTAGTTCAGAAAATGAGATAGAATAAACAGCAGGTATATGTTGTGTCTTCTGTTGTTTTTTAAAGCACTACTCAAAGGGTATACCGTCTAAGGAGCTTAAATATTGAGATGGACCTTAACTTTATTTGCTGTTGGTGCTAAGGGGCAAATCTAATTATTATTTTTGTTGATGGTTTCTTGCTTCTTTTTTTGTTGCTTTTGAGGGAAAGGGGGGTGGTTACCTGTTTTTTTGCAAGCATAATACTTTTATATACACTGCGTTTCATGCAATTTGTAAAACCACTTTTCCCCCATTTCCCCAAAATTTCCATTTTCCCCCAGAAAAAAATGGGGGGGGACATCCCCCCCAAGGCTTCAAAATTTCCGGAAATTTTACATCTCTAGTCTGAGCTGGAACAACCAACTCAAACTGCTTCATGCGCTGAACATTGCCCATTTCCTCCCAAGATAAGGGAAGTGGACATAGCTAAGCATAGCATGAAAGCTTAGTCTATGGCATTAACCCCTTCATACATTAATTAGACTGAAGCATGTTGTTTATATGAGGTTGGTTATTCCACAAATAGGGTTTACTTGTGCACAACTGTACATGCAAAAAGAATTCCTGAGCACAAATACAGACTCTGCAAGTACAGAATAGTATACATGTGGAGCTTGTTCTTGCCCACACTTTACACAGAAGTCAAAGTTTGCTAGTGGACCAAGTCCAAGGTGTTAATATATAAATCCCATATATGCGCACTTGACTGCTCTGATTTGCATGACTGGCACTATTACATACATACACACACAATTTACTTGAGTGCTAACTTTCTTTGATAGATGGGTGTGAGAGAGTACAGTAGTACCTCAGGTTCCAGACGCTTCAGGTTCCAGATGCTTCTGGTTACAGACTCCGCTAACCTGGAAGTAGTACCTCGGGTTAAGAACTTTGCTTCAGGATGAGAACAGAAATCATGCTCTGGTGGCGTGGCAGCAGCAGTAGGCCCCATTAGCTAAAGTGGTACCCCAGGTTAAGAACAGTTTCAGGTTAAGAACGGACCTCCAGAATGAATTAACCCAAGGTACCACTGTATCTGTAGATACCAGCCAACTGTACAAAGAGGGAATGTGCATTCTCTGCTCCACCCCCTTTTGCATCTGGCCCCACCCCCCACTAGCAGGTGACCCTCAGTAGGTGGCACAGAAGGGGATGTGGCTTCCAGGCTGCAGGAGATTCCCCAACTCTTATCTAAGCTGTAGGCAGCCATTAAGGAGAAGCCAGGAGCGATGCCAATTTTTAGCGAAATAACCATGTCTAAAACGGTCAGTTAAGCCAACCTGCAAGGAACTTTTGCTTCTTTATCCTCAGTCTATTTAATCTAAAACACTAATTTGACACCAAAGTTCTCTTTTATAGTATGTTATTATGACCAGTGCTGAAAAATGCCTATGTGTGCCTCGGGAAGGCCGGCTGCCTTGCTATTTTTAAGCGGTTGTGCCTTATTTAATTTCACTTAAGCCCAATAATTAATTTTATCAATGGCCAATTTAGTGCAGGCAAACCACGATTAACCAACATGTTAATTTGGACCTCTGTGTTATCCGCCAACGCCTAGAAATGGCTTGCCGTCGGCTTCGCTGACCTCTGCCTTGCCCGCATGCTTTGCAATAATTATGAAAATGATTAACTGATCCTACACATTGAATTCTAATTCTGAGAGGCCCCCTATGCTGACATTTTAATTCATTGAATTTTCCCTTCAGATTGAATTTTATTCATGTAGCTTGGCTTTTTAATTCATTGCAGTTTTAACTTGGCTGTTTGCATCAATTCATTGCTAAGTCATACTCTCATTCATCAATGACCTAATTAACTGCCACCTCTTGGTACATGCTGAATAACTCGACTGATCATTGATAGTGCCTGTAAATATCAAGGCCCTATGTTACAATATGAAGACAGAAGAGTGCACCCATAAGTCCCTCCTGCGCATATGTGCTGCCTTCCTCCAGATTTATTTGCCCACCATTTAAAATCTTCCTCAGAGCCCTTCCTTTGGAAGTCTGAAGCTGCAGAAATTATTACAAAAAACAGGCCACATTTCAAGCTCAAGGCAATTTCATGGCCAGTGGCAGACCAACATTTTTTTGGCTCTGAAGCCCAAACTGTTATGGAGGGAACCTTCGCAACCGAAAATGAGTTCTGGGTAATCCCTGTTACCTTCTTTTATTTTTATTTTAAAAAATAATACTTTATTGACAATCTTATACCACAAATATAGTACAGTGGTACCTCAGGTTACATACGCTTCAGGTTACATACGCTTCAGGTTACAGACTCCGCTAACCCAGAAATAGTGCTTCAGATTAAGAACTTTGCTTCAGGATGAGAACAGAAATCGTGCTCTGGCAGCGTGGCGGCAGCAGGAGGCCCCATTAGCTAAAGTGGTGCTTTAGGTTAAGAACAGTTTCAGGTTAAGAACAGACCTCCGGAATGAATTAAGTACTTAACCCGAGGTACCACGGTATACATCTTCTTTAACTAGACATGAGTATAAATCTTATACCACAAAAGAACAACCATATACAAGTAATACCCCATTTGTTAACAAATAATAAACTTAATTTTATATTTCTACTATCTCTTGTTTTCTTCTCTATTTATTAACCTAGATTAATAATAATAATAATAATAATAATAATAATAATAATAATAATAATAATTGGAGTTCCTATAATTTCCCGATATGTATTTTCCTTCTGATGGTGAATATACCTAACATTATTAGCTTATCCTGTTACCTTCTTCAATGGAGTTGTTTACAACAACCTTTACAGCGACATCTGTCCCACTCACTGGATCATCACCTTGTCATGGTGAGTGGGCTTGCATGTTCCTATGACCCTTGTGAGCGAAGTCGTCAGGAGTCTTGTACTCCCAGTAGGGTCACCCAAAGCAGTAAGAAAAAGGGGGAAGAGCTAGACAAAGAATGACCCAAGAAGTCCTCAATGGCAGAACAGGCAGAAGATAACAAGCAGTATGTCACTAGCCTGTGCTACTGACTCTCAAGCTTTGGGATTGTTGGAATATATACAACAACAAAACCCAATTAATTTGAGTTGTGCAAATCAAATTGGGTCTACTGGGTCCAATTTTTTTAAAGCAATGAGGAGTAAAGTTGCCCCTCCAGGATTAGGAGCCCTGAAGCTTAAGCTTTATTAGTTTAATGGTAGATCCAACCCAGTTCATGGCTCTCCCCAGATTATTTTTACAGCAACCCCCATGCAGTAGATCAGATAGAATGATAGCATGTGGCCCAAGTCTACCCAGTCAGCTTTGTAACTGAGTGGGGATTTGAACCCAGGTCTCTCCAGGCTGAAGTGGGTATACAAAGTACTAAACTGCACTGGCAATTAGGCAGAGCCATTGGTTCATATACCAAAGCCTCCAGAAGAGATAACTAAAATTGGAGAAGTGGCAGACTTTAAACTAAATAAAAGTAAAACAAAAATTTTACAGAAAAATGTGAATGATCAACCCAAGAGAGATCTAAAAATAACAACTGGATTAACAATTGGAAAAAAGTTAAATATTTAGGAGTTTGGTCAACAACAAAGAATATTAATGTCTTTAAATATAATTATTTAAAAGTGTGGAGAGAAATTAAGAAAAACTTAGAAGTGTGGGGAAGGATGAAAGTGTCTATGCTGGGAAGGATGTCACTTACAAAAATGAATGTGCTACCAAAAATGTTATTTTTATTTCAAACAAATTTTATTTCAAAATGATGTACAGGTGGTATTTAACGCCTAGTAAACTAGCAAAACTGAATAAATCGAAATCAGATGTATGCTGGAAATGTAAAGAGAAAAAAGGTACTTTTTATTATATGTGGTGGTCTTGGGTAGTAAAAGCTTTCTGGGAAATGATCTGTAATGAGTTTTAAAAAGTTTACGATTACTTAAAAAAAAAACCCCACCCAGAAGCTTTTATTTTAGGAATATTAGGTGCAGAGATAACCAGGGACCAGAAAAAAACACCTGTTTATGTATTCAGCAACAGATTCCCAAATAACGCTTGCTCAGAAATGGAAAGAAGATACAATCCCAACCAAGGAAGTGTGACAGATAAAATGAATGGACTACGCTGAAATGGCAGAACTACTGAACTAAGAATAAGAAACCAAGAAGAAAGTATTTTTAATAAAGATTGGGAAAAATATCTGGAAAACTATCTGAAAAACTATAGTGAGCATACACATTCATTAGCAGCATTAACATAGAACAAGCAGTTAAGTATATTTGTTAAGGAAACTTTTGAGAGTAAATAATAAGTGGAGTTAATTCCAAGATGCAGTAATTCCAAGATAACATAAGAAACCACAGTAGGGAAATCAAATGTTGTATTGTTATTGGAAAGTCTACGCAATTTGAATGATCGTTGAAAAATTGAAAATCTGGCGAGATCACACAAATTAATATGTATCTTTCTGTCCAGACATATTCCTCTGTTTTCTGATTTAGGGTAGCAAATTCCCTTCTGTTCCTTTCTTCCACCTACAAGACACAGACCTTCTAGGCTTTTTTCTGGGGGTACTCAAAGGTATGGAGTAACGACAGCTTTTTGTCTAGAAGAAAAGCACTGGTTAAAAGTGTGGCACTTCATGCTAAGTACCGGCACCTTTTTATTCTGAAAGAAAAGCACTGTCTAGACATATAATCCACTTTAGCGGAGAAGCCATCTTCTTAAGAGGATTGAGGGGGCCTGTGTGGAACTCTGCGTGACATAATGACACCATGCACATGACACCGTGCAATGTCATGATGTCATGCACAATGTCGCAAGGAGCCATGGGGCCGAAACTGCCTCAGACCCTAGGAGTTGGTGCACCAGTGTTCAGCCAGAGCACAGATGCCAAGACGCAAGAGCAAGCACATAACATGTGCACTGCTGCCAGAGTCTCTCCTGTCCTGCTCACATCCTTCCTCTCCGTTCATGTTGCCAACTCTCAGCCCCAGGCTCGGGTATGTAGTGCCTGCAGGAAAAGCACCCACAGCAATGGTGGTGGCTGACAGATGCATGGCAAGCACAGCACTGAAGCTGCCAGCTGGCTCTGCCCTGCACACCTGGCATTGGCGAAGGGCTGTCAGGGGCCCCGTTCAGTGCATGTTGCCCATCCCCCAAGGCCAACCATGAAGAATCTGCCCCAGCCAAATTTTCTCAGTCCACAATGAACATCAGACATGTTGCCACACCCCACCCCTTCCCTATATGTGTGCTTCTGTTTCCCCATAATTCACTGGTGCTATATCACCCAAAATTTCATTATATGAGTGTTGGGGGTTCAGTCCATGGAAACAGGGTACCGTAATTGTTTACAGTAATTTATAAATTATAAATTTTCCCTATTGTTTATTAAAGTCAGCCTCTTCCTGGTTTCTAATTCTTCCTGTAAGTTTTGCCATCTCAGCCTAGTTCATCAGTTTTATCTGCCACTCTTCCTTGGTTGAAGTTGTGCCATCTTTCCATCTCTGGGCTAGCAGCATCCATGCAGTCGTAGTCGTGTACATGAATAATTTCATCTGGTACTTTGGGATCTCTGGACCTAAAATATCTAAAATAAAAGCTTCAGGTTTCGTAGAAAAAGTTATTTTCAGCATTTTTTTCAATTCATTGTATATCATTTCCCAAAAGTCTTTTATCAGCTTACATGACCACCACATGTGATAAAACGTGCCCTCTTTCTCTTTACATTTCCAGCATGTCTTAGACTTTGATTTATACATTTTAGCTAATTTACTAGGAGTTAAGTACCAATGATACATCATTTTCATATAGTTTTCTTTCAAAGTATAATAGGCTGTAAATTTTAATCCTATTGTCCATAATCTCTCCCATGCTGCTAATTCAGTGTTACAACCAAAATCCTTCGCCCAGTGAATCATAACCGATTTGACCTGTACTTTCGTTTGCCAGTCTAATAGAAGTTTATACATTTTATAAATCAACTTAGTTTTATTTTCTAACAGTTCCCTTTCAAATTGGGAGGTTTTGTTTAGAAAAAAGCTTCCTTTATATCCATCTTAAACACTTCATTAAGTTGGTGATATTGCAACCAATCGGTTACTAATTCTCTTATGTCTTCAAACCTCCTTAACTTTAAATTTTGATCTACTTCTTTTAATAATTATTTATATGTTGCCCAGTCATTTCTCATATTTCTGTTTTTCACCAATATTGCTTCAAGCAGAGAGAGAGAGCCACCATGGTGTTTTATGTTTGAATAGATTTTTATATTTATCCCATACTTCATATGCCGCTTTCCTTATAACATGATTTAAAAAAACTTTATGAACTTCAACCTTGTTACACCACAGATAAACATGGCAGCCAGATCTGTTATCATGTCCTTCAAGACCTAATATGTAGCCCTTTCCCAATGATATCCGTTCCTTTAACCAGCAATATCCATGGCCAACTGAAAGAGTAACCAATACATAAAGCTGCT